>NC_061069.1:9637218-9761011 GCF_021917145.1 Hypomesus transpacificus
AGATGACCTCTGGGCAAAGACAACCTTCAGTAACACAGCAGAGATGACCTCTGGGCAAAGACAACCTTCAGTAACACAGCAGAGATGACCTCTGGGCAAAGACAACCTGGCCATATTTCCATCCCTCCACCACACAGGTTCAGTAGCTGTCCAAACACACTCACATTAACGGAAATGCTTCAGTGCTGTCGGTAAGACATATATCCAGCACCACTACTGTATACCTCTATTATATCAAGATATCTAAAATACTGTACAGACCAGTCAGACAAGAGATAACACATTCTCCACAAGGCTTTGTGGTGCGTGACAGACTCAGTGTGGTTGTACAGACAAACAGACATGCTCGCTGTCTGTAGCCAGATGATCCCAAGCAGATATCCAGCCGAGAGCGCCAATCAGCACGCCGCGTTTCCTGTCAGCTGCTGCCGTGACAACCGGCGACAACCGGCAGTGGCGCGGCAGCCCATCTCCCGTGGCGACAAGAGGGGTGGGGGGTGACACGAGCATGTGGGAGCCATCCGGAGTTTTGCTGTGCCTCGATCGCTAGGAGCCCCAGTGCTCATTAACGGGCCGTGACTCTCCAGGATTAGCTCGCTGGGCTAAGGGACTCACAAGCATTCCTCACTACCGGCAACTAACATGACTCAGCACATCATTACACCATTAATATACCACCTACTCACTCTCAGCAAGCCAACAAGACACAGAACGCTGCAGCACTGATGATTGGTCCTGTGAGAATGGGTATGCATCTTGTAAGCCAATGCGGTTAGGCCATGTCACAATGCCCTGGCTTTCTGTTTGTGTTCATCACATCACTTTGACAAGGTAAGATACATAACACGCCCTGTCTGAGTGTGTATGTATGTATGTGTGACGGTGTGTATGTAGTTGTGTCTGCATAGCATTAGCGAGAACTTTTAAACTCACACTTTGTTGCCATTCAGTATTACCAGACCAACGCCCAAAGAGAGACAGATGATTCACCGACACTGGGGCTTACATTTATAACCCTGGCATGAGCTGCAGTAAAACTGTGGTTCTGTTCAACAGAGGGACAGTCCAGATAACTGAGCTATAAACATCCTGGGTGCACAGTGTGTGAAAAGTACTGCCAGGGTTTCCCCAAAGCCCCAGACCCCATCTCTCTCTCTCTCTCTCTCTCTCTCTCTCTCTCTCTCCCCCCCAAACCCTCTCTCTCTCTCTCTCTCTCTCTCTCTCTCTCTCTCTCTCTCTCTCTCTCTCTCTCTCTCTCTCTCTCTCTCTCTCTCTCTCTCTCTCTCTCTCTCTCTCTCTCTCTCTCTCTCTCCTCTCTCTCTCTCTCTCTCTCTCTCTCTCTCTCTCTCTCTCTCTCTCTCTCTCTCTCTCTCTCTCTCTCTCTCTCTCCTTCCTCCAGTTTGCTGAATGGACACTATGAGTTGCATCCAGACACAGACATCAAGATGATCATGAGGGATAATGCTTGCTTGGCCAGTCCAGCCCTGGCAACGTTCATTTTCTGCTGTATCACAGACCGGTATTAATCAATATTCCATTCATCTATTGAAAATGTACAACCAAGTACAGAGACCAAGTAGAATATAAATGTGTTGCAGTTAGCAGGAAGAGAAGCTGAGGATTTTGACCCTGGATAGATTTCTCAAACCACTGCATTGAAAGCATTCTTTCATTGTTGTAGCTGATATAGACTTATACACATTTGTTTTGGAGGACTATGTGCCAGACACATACACACTGTAAGTTGGAATGCTTGCAAAGCCAGCCTGGATAGTACGGAGGCTTAAAGATAGGGCCGACCTCAGTGGTCTCCACAGCTACACCACAACCTTCTACCTGTCTGAAATGCAGACTGTACATGACCTGCCATGACCTCTGACCTCTGTTGTGACCATCTAGCTGAAGTTTGACCTCTACAGGAGCAGATCCGGGTCAAACGCTGTCACCGTGCCATTAACATGTCCTCTGCATGAGATCCACGTAGGACTGCAGAGACAATAGCTGCTGCTATGGCGACAGCAAACGGGGATTCAATGAAACAAGGCGACCCGTACTGACAGGTCCACGGTGTGTGTTTGACCTTTGACCTGTTGCAGGGCCGCGTGGGGGCGACCCGTACTGACCTGAGGCAGCCGGTGGCGTTGCGGAGCACCTGGGAGGAGTGCAGGTGCAGCTTGCGGTCCTCCTGGTGGGGCGACGTGTCCCAACCCGAGTGGGGGATGATGACGGCGTTGGTCAGGACCGCCAGGGCGTCCTGGATGATGGGCATCTTCAGGGCGTCGCACGATGACAGGTTCCACAACACGCCTTGTTCGCACACACACACACACACGCAGGCGTACATACACACAATGACGTACAATCAATAAAAACATATGAAAGTCAATAACGGAATGCACGTCCATTTTAGCTGCTCCACTCACTTTTGGAACGCAACAAGACCTCAAATGTAGAGATGGTAGCTTCTGTAAATGTTTAATGAGGCTCGTATGTGCATCTGCTCACCAAAGCAAGCATATTTCTCCCCCTGGTGCAGATTTGTGAGGGGCAGTCATGACTGTGCAATAAACTGCAGCCTGCACCCAAGGCTCCCAAGATTGTGATCTTTCTCTATAATTTAATGTGCAACCAGCCAACCTCGAAAATGGAGGGACTTTTCTCTCGCCTACCAATTATATCCCTCCCTTCAGCAACCGGTTTCTGCATGGAGAAGGAACAACACACACAGAGGGAAAGATACAGCTGGCATCTCCTCTCCTCAACTCTTTGTTTCTACTCTGCTCCCATTTTCCTCCAAACTAGAAGAGGGACTTAGCATGTAAGGGCATGCCTTGCTTCCCTATGGCCTGAACCTCTAGAACCTCCAATAAGCGCCGGATCTGGGGAGTATCCTCCTCAAGTCCTCCTTACGTGCCAGAGGCGATTACTTCCAGTCTGCCATGGCTAAAAGCGTTCGTTGTGTTTTTGATGTGTTTACACGGTCGCAAATGCAGCTGTTAACCAAAGGTCGACTCCACACAGAGATTAGCGAGCGTCGGACACACACAGCACTCGGGGTGGGAGGGTCCTTCACAACGCTCCTCATCACAAAACACTATGATTTGTCAAGAGGCCACACACACACACACACACACACACACACACACACACGCTCAATCCTGATTGTGATAACCTTGGCGGCCAACCCGACACATCATAATTCTAGCTGACCTTCACTCCCCACCCCCACCCCCACCCCACCCCACCCCGTGCCCCCCCAACCCCACCCCACCACACCTCCTTTATGAAGGCAATTACAGCCAAGCGGCCCGTCATTCTTCAGCTCCATTCACCCTTGGCTGAACAACACCGGTGTAATTACACTCAGTGGATCTGCTTCACTCTTATCAGATGCCTTGTTTTGCCTGGTGGTCCGTGCATCGAAATGACTAGCTACGCGTCGGCAATTAGCGGAGACAGTAATCTTGCAAGGGAGCATCACTTTGCGCGGGCAGAGGGCGCAACGTTGCCGCGGCGTTGCCGTGTTGCCACAAATGAAAGGCCATGCCTACAGCTGCGCTGGCGGGGCGGGGACATAATAGATATCTCCAGATGCCTAAAATGCCACATTTCCATGGTGAGAGACAGAGGGATAAGCCTTTCATTTGACAGATGAAAGTGGTTAATTGCCTGAGCTTTACATCATCAGACAGAGAGAGAGCTGAGCAAAAGAGAGAAACAGAGAGGAAGAGAGAGAGAGAGAGAGAGAGAGAGAGAGAGAGAGAGAGAGAGAGAGAGAGAGAGAGAGAGAGAGAGGGGGGGGGGGGGGGGGAGAGAGGAATGGGGAAGAGATTGGATCTGTCTGCTATACTGCAGCTTGGTCTTGGAGCTGTGGGGTTGTGGGCAGTATCCCACTAAATAATGACTTCAGCTCCAGACCAGCGGGAGCAAAAGAGGGAGAGAGTGAGAGAGCAAGAGAGTGACAGAGAGAGAGAGAGACAGAGATTTAAAAAATAATTAAAAAGAGAGTATGAAGGGGTGAACTGGAGCAGTGCTAAAGATAAAGTAAATTTGTTTTGGCTGTCTCTGATGTGATCTACAGAGGCCACCTTCCCACTTAATCCCTCTGACCAGCGGAGAGGAGAGGAGAGAAAAGGAGAGGTTAGGCGAGGAGAGGAGAAGATGAGGAGAGGAGAAGAGAAGAGAAGAGAGAAGAGGAGAGGAGAAGGGGAGGAGTACCCGTGGGTCTGGCGGGTCTTTCTAGCAGCTGATTAATTTGTGACAGGAGGGAATATGTGCTTCGTCCTTTGAATTGCATTCTAATTTATATGGTAATCTTCTTTAAGACAGTACCGGTGCAAACCGTTCATGTCCTACGCATTTTCAGCTTAAAACCCAACCCAACCGTACAAGGAAATAAATATATAAAGGCATTAAAACATGATTTATCAATAAGCCTGCTGGCTGTGCTGAAAGGCAGTCAGGTCCATTTGTCCTATTTTAAATCCTAAGTGAGAATGTTCCTCATTATTTACAAGACAGGTGATTAAATAACTGTGACCCGGCATGTGATTGGACGGTGGGTTTGGTGTGTTTCTGATCAGCAGCTGCACATAATTGGACAGCAGAAGGGCCATGTTTGTTACTGGCCACGTGATTGGCCAAGGATGAGCAGAGCAGGTACCTGTGAGCAGCTCTCGTATCTCCACGTCGGTGGTCTTCCTGAGGAGACGCACCAGGGCTGGGATCCCCCCGCAGTTCTTCAGGGCGATCTTGTTGTCGTCGTTGGCTTTGCCGTAAACCAGGTTCCTCAGTGCTCCACACGCGCTGCGGTGAACATCCGTCATCCGGTGATCCAGTAGGTCCACCAGCAGCTGGATCCCGCCTTGTCTCCGGATCTGACCAATCAAAGACGAACCAATTAGCCTGAAGTTAATATTTATCCTGTTGTCATTTATCCTCATACTATATGGCTAAGTAGGTCATTCATCGCGCAAAGGTACACCCTATCATAGCCAGGAGCTATGTTTAATGTATGTTGTTTTAGATCAGTCTACATGTTCTTGGATCAGTTTAGTTGAGTCTTCCCAGTCAGGATGTAAACAAGTATCTTCTAGATAAAGCATCCAGATTCCAACAAACAGACATTTGTGCTGTATACAGTACATGCTTTCCTACTTACAGTAACATGAATGTGCTTCATGTATAGAATAACTTACTCTGGGTGACTTCACATGGCTAATCCCATTCCTAGCCTAGATTATACATCCTCATGTGAGCATGATTCATCATACCACCTCTGTTACATAAGCTTATGCTTGTGTGAGTTTCTGTGTGTGTGTTCAATCATTCTCTTTTCCATAACCCTTCATCACTTATACTCTATTAATAGGCACTCTTGTGTTAGTTCCGTTCCTTCTGATCACTCTACAGTCACGTGTGTCTGCCTGTCTGTCTGTCTGTTTCTCTGTCTGTGTGTGTGTCTGTGTGTGTCTGTGTGTGTCTGTGTGTGTATGTGTGTGTCTGTGTGTGTCTGTGTGTGTCTGTGTGTGTCTGTGTGTGTGTCTGTGTGTGTCTGTGTGTGTGTCTGTGTGGTTGGGGGCAGGCTGTTAGAGTCTACTACCACAGTAATGAGTGACTGACTGTATATTTGATGAGATGCCCTGGCACAGCAGACAGACACACACACCTACACACACACCCTACCTCAGACTCACACACTCACACACACACACCTACACGCGAAGGTCGCTGGTTCGATTCCCGGCCGTGCAAAATTACGTTGTGTCCTTGGGCAAGGCACTTCACCCTACATGCCTCGGGGGGAATGTCCCTGTACTTACTGTAAGTCGCTCTGGATAAGAGCGTCTGCTAAAAATGACTAAATGTACACACACACCTACACACACACCCTACCTCAGACTCACACACACACACCTACACACACACCTACACATACACCTACACACACACCTACACACACACACACCCTACCTCAGACTTGATCTTGTTGTCTCCAAAGCAGAGGTGCTGCAGGTAGGCCGCAGCGTTGGACTGGACCGAGGGGAACTGGTGCTGCAGCATCTGGATCACCTCCGGCAGCTCTGGGTCCCGCCAGCCAAACTCCCTACAGGGGCAACACCCAAACAAACAGAACACACACACGCACACATACACATGTGTGCAAGCACAGACGTACGTGCACACACACACACACCAAACGCACACAGATACACAGAAGATTAGCGTGTTGAACACTGTTCTTGTCCGTGCCCTGTGTTCCACTTGTGCACCCCCCCCCCCCCCACACACACGTGGCCTACATCATCACAGTCTAAACAGGAGCATGGGGGATGAACAAAGTCAGAAGGTGTGTGTGTAAAGCGTGAATGCGCTACATTTATAGCAAACATGATACGCTTGGCAGGATACTGTGTGTTCCTGCCAACAACTTTGTAATGAGATGAGAACTTGGGCCATGTGTTCTGTTTAAAATATCCTGAATGAAGAACTGGGGTTTGTGTCCTGACAAGATGGTGCGAGATCTTCTGATCATGTTGTCTCTGGTGTTGGAGTGTTCACCTGTCAGGCCTTAGGATGACAGTAACCCAGTCCTATTCCTGCTCTGTCCTCTTACACACACACTGACACACACCATGCTCACACACACACACACACACACCACGCTCACACAGGCAAAGGCAGTGAGACTCCCGTGTGAAAACCTCAACAGATCAAATCAGCACCTTCCCACATCAGCACCTGCCAAACCTCAAACCATCACAGACACACATTCACCCATACAAGCACACACGCACTCACACACACAAACACACACACACCCGTGCCCCATTTAACCGCACTGACGCGACGTCCCGCATGCCCAGTTCTAGCTAACGTGACATGTCACAGAGTCTCTCAGGGACGCAGGATCCATCAGACTAACGAGTTCTACTGAGCTATCAGATTACTTAAGATGTGTGTGTATGTGTGTGAGGGTGTGTGTTGCGGAGAACAGAGAGGAAGTAGGGTTAGATCTATGTGTCTGTGTGTGTTTGGGTTGGTTAGTGTGTGCATTGTGGGGGAAGCAGTGAGTTCGATGTGAGAGTGTTGGTAAGAACAGAGAGACTGTGCGAGATTAGGGGGAGGTTGTGTGTACGTACGTACGTGTGCGCGCGTGTGTGTGTGTGTGTGAACGGCAGTGTAGCTAGAACAGTTGATGCTGTTGTGCACATCTTGGCAGCTGCAGAGATGATGAACACAGTCCGACGGGAAGAGGAGCCTCGGGACCAGCTACATCTCGGGAACGACAACACACACACACTCACACGCACGCACACGCGTCCGCACAGGCAAGCACATACACACACAAACACATACACACATGTCCACACGCAGGCATGCACGCACACGCCCACAAGAACGTACACACGCGCGTTCATACACACACACACTTGTCAAGAGGACTCGACCACACTACGCCCATTATAGAGAGGAGCAAACTCTCAGGAAGGTCAGTGAAGCGTTGAGGCTCTCCCCTTCCCTCTCCTCAGTCAACCCCTCCTCTCCCTCTCCTCTGCCCCTCTTCTCTTCTCTCCCTCGTCTCCACCCCTCTCTATCTCTCCTACTCTCCGGTTCCCCTTCATCCTTTCCAATCCTCCCTCCATATTCACCAGAAGGCAGAGACGCCAGCTGTGAGTGTGACTGGGAGGTCGCCCCTTTCACTTCTATTATCACCCAGTTGAGGTCCTCCCTAGCACACCACAGGGGGCTGCATGCCTCCTTCACATCACTGGGAAGACAATCCTCCAGTCCTCGCTCTGCCCGTCCCCGGGCTGGGCCCAAGCCAGGTCGCCTATCACCCTCCTCCATCCACAGCTGAACCGCACTGCAGCAAGCGAGCATGCTCCATCGCTACTTGGGGCTGGCTGGCACTAGGCGCCAGGGCAGGGCATTGTTGAGTTATGGGAGCTGACTGGGGTGCAGCCGTCAGATCTCATTCTGTGTGTGCAGCACTGGCATCAAAGGAACACAGAGGGGGCCGGATTAGAACGGATCGGAAAATGACCAATGGGAGCTGCAAATTATTTGAAATCAACCAATGGGGAGGGGGAATGTTTTGACATGGGGGGGGATGTAAAAAAAAAAGCAGCTTTTCAAAAAGGTTATTTTCTCGTGGATGACTGTAAAGCTTTTTTTTTGTCCCCTACAGTTAATCCAAAGTTTGAGTGTTCCTCTGAGTCCTGTGACTTTCCTACTTTGGGTACATAGCTCGAAAACCAGCCAACAACGTTGGCGGACACTTCATTTGGAGAGTTCCCTCATAAACTGTCTACAGTGCAAGGATACATAGACATCCTGCGGATGTGTGTAGTCATGAAAACAGTCCTCATAGACTGCCGTGTTGTATATTCCTGACGTTGGGCTGTGTTCCTCAGGCTCACTGTCCCTTTACAGGGCATGTGGAAGAGCGCGGTGGGACTGAGAGTCACCAACCCTAAAAGATTCAGCGGTCTAACAAAAAGCCGGACACGCACACACAATTACACACACACGCTTGCACTCACACGCAAACACACACACACACAGACCTCAGGGCCCTGTGCTAGCCATTTCTTTCCTTCATTACAGAATCACCATGAGAGACATTATTCACCCCTAGCCACCGGGACTGGGACTGGGAGGCCGACCATGATGATGTCACTGTTTTCTCTTTCCCTCTCCACACGCCATCTCTTCTTCTCCTTCTGCAACATTCCACGTATCATACCAGCACAACCTTGAAAGGAGGAGATCATTCTCTGTGGGTCTCTATGTCCCATGATTCCTCTCTCTATCTCTCTCTGATGATGTACCTTTAAAGGTCTTTAGTATCAATAGGAGGGAAGAGGAAAGGGGAGGAGGATACATGAGAGAACGGGGGAGGAGATATGCGGAGTGGAGCGGAGGAGAGAGGAGAAGAGGGGGCGATAGAAGAGGAAAAGGGAGGAGAGGGGAGGAGGAGAGCAGTCTAAATGAGGTGATTTGTAGCAATGAGCTTCCTTTCAGGAAGAGAATGAGAGACCAATCAAAGAATCTGCTGATTCACACAACCAAGACAAGGAGCCCTTTCTCTACCCCTCCCTCTACCTCCCTCCCTCCCTCTACCTCCCTCTACTCTCTGTCCCTTCCTCTGCCATATCTGCCTTCTTCTCTTCAGGTCTCTCGTATCCCACTTCCACTACCCTGCTCTCTATTCCTGTCCTCCTTTTTATCTCTGCTCTGCCCTTCGCCCTGCCTGTTCATTTCCCTGCCTTCACTCTCTCTCCCAGCATCCGTCCCTTTGCCCTCTCTTCCATCCCCCTCATACCCTCCCTGCTCATTCTTCCATCCCTCCGCCCCCCTTCCTTGCTTCCTGCTCTCTCCTCCCTTCACACTCGTGTGTCAATAACATGCTAGACTGGCTGCTGAAGTGTCCCTATACTATACAGTCTTCCTCCGGGCTTTGCTAATCTGGCCTTTCAAAGTCTCTCTTCTCCTGAGCACTAAAATGGCAGCTCTCTCTTCATCACCAGCACCAGTCACTTGTCTTCACTCTCAGCCTCCCTGCCTGGATGGATATATCTTTCTCTGTGTGTGTGTGTGTGTGTATTTGTGTTGCGGAGGGAAAGGTAGTGTCTAGTTGTGCATTTTTGTGAGTGAGGAGGAGGGGCACAAAATCCCTGAGCAGAAAGTAATGTAACATTTGGCGAGTCAGTGAATTGAGACTAACTCCTGAGTCTTAGATGTCTCGTCTCCTTTGTCTAGAAGCAGCCAGGTGAACTTATCTCCCCACCACATAGCTGGCAACATCTGCACTGGGACACAGACCACCATGCTTCACGCAGACCAACACCTTGCCTCCACAATGAAGGAATACTGACTTGATTCTAACATGCGTCTTTCGCACCTCTAAAACACACTTTCTTTAGGCTGGTGTTTTTGATGTCTGTTTGTCTGCCTGCCTGTCTATCAGCCAGCCTGCATCCCTGCCTGCCTGCCTGTCTATCAGCCAGCCTGCATCCCTGCCTGCCTGCCTGTCTGTCTGCCTGTCTATCAGCCAGCCTGCATCCCTGCCTGCCTGTCTGTCTGCCTGCCTGCCTGTCTGCCTGCCTGTCTATCAGCCAGCCTGCATCCCTGCCTGCCTGTCTGTCTGTCTGCCTGTCTATCAGCCAGCCTGCATCCCTGCCTGCCTGTCTGTCTGCCTGCCTGTCTATCAGCCAGCCTGCATCCCTGCCTGCCTGCCTGTCTGTCTGCCTGCCTGTCTATCAGCCAGCCTGCATCCCTGCCTGCCTGTCTGTCTGTCTGTCTGTATGTCTGGAGGGGATATGTGACTAAGGCTTATGATGGAGGAGTGCACTGACTATACTATTGTGACTCATTCAAGTTCTCAGTCAAACAACCAGAGAGGGACAGCCATCCATTTGATTTGCCACAACTAACACCTAATGTCAGTATTAATCAGATTAAACTAAGCCATCTGGAATAACCAAGTCTGATATCCGCCTGACTAACAGTCCACAGAGATGGTTGCTACAAACATTCAACACTCAAGGACAGCTCTCATTAATTGAGATCTGTCTGCATCTGTCATTGGCTATGTGTTATTTGGAGAGCACACTTCAAGGTTTCCAAGAGGTGTGTGTGTGTGTGTGTGGTTGTAAATAAAGAGAAATACAAAAAAAAGCAACAGCCACATGCAATGTCATTACCCTTGCCTTGCTCTCGTCTGCTCTGCCTTCCTGTCTTTATCTCTCTATCTCATCACTCTTTTTTGGTCTTTACCTCTCTCTCTATCACTCTCTCTTTCTCGTTCTTTATCTCTCTCTTTCACTCTCTCTTTCTTGTTCTTTCTCTCTCACTCGCTCGTCTCTTTCTTGTTCTTTCTCTCTGTCCCTCTCCTTCTCTAGCCCAGTCATGTGTAGCATCTGTTTACTAAACAAACACAGTAATGAGCAAGTCGCCTCTCTGCCCTCTGTGCTTTCAGCTCTGAGTCCTTGTTGAACAATAAAACAACACCAACACACACACACCATTAAGCTCTCTACAGTAAGCTTTTGAAAGCACTAGAGTTGGTTCAGAGGTTAAATACGTGCATGGCAAAACATGTCTCTTCATCTCATGCTTGCAAACAAACAAGGGCACACACACATATTCCAGGTTTGATTTAAAAAAATGAAGCTCGATGATGGTCCCTGCGTTGCATCTGTCAGAGCAGCTGCATACTCACGCTGTAGATGACACATGATGGTCACTTCCATGTAGAAAAGATAAAGCTACAGTCTATCACAAAGGTCACCAGGGCAATATGTCACCCAGTCTGACCTGTGGTTATCAACCAGGGTTAGCCTGAAGTGATCTGAATGTTTGGCTCTGTCTATGCATTGTGTTTTGGCAACGTGTACAACAACGGATAGAGAACCTGGAATGATAGTATGCATGACACAGTATGGTGTGGGAGGGTGTGTGTGACTGTGTGCAAGCTGTGGTCTGCTGTAGGCCCTCATACAATCTAGGGTGAACAGGATCATGGCACACAGACCCAGCAGTCCTGTTGGAGATGATATAAAGGTCACAGTGTGTCAGTCATTACTGACCTCTGCGGCACACACACACATACACACACATTCACACATACACCCAAATAGACAGTAAAACATATACATGTCTACACAATGGTCAGCTGTAAATGTATTTGTCAGCAACTTCCAAGAAACAGATCATTACAAATAGGGAATGATTGCAGACCTTCCCCTTCAGTTAGTGTCAGTGTTCGGATGAAACTCCCAGAAGGAAACCATCACAACGAAGCACACTTAGAAACCATGGTGACAGAAACAGGTGATGAGGTGATGAAGGGATGAGAGGACAAACAGAATGAGAGAAGAAAAATGGGTAACCTTTGGATAATGGATCTCTAATTCAGTCATCCGACTTGCACAAGTATCTGCAGTGTATCCGCCCCCCCCCCCCCTTTACACCCCCTAAAATATTGACCTTCAAAAATTAGAGGGGAGAACTGCAAGGCTAAACTCACTGAAATGGATCTTGACGAGAAATACATAGTTCATCAGCTGCTAGATACAGTATATAATGTTCAATTATATGCACTTTCTGGAAAACCTCAAGTGATATTTGAATGAATTACCTCTAGGACACGAGTAAGGCCAGTATGTTCAATACAATTTATCCCTACTGTGTTTCCAATACATCCAACAGGTGCTTAGTGTCAATGTAAATCAGAAGACAATGTCATGGAATACATATTGAGACTACATCTAGGCCACCTGCATTAGGACATGTTGTCTGCAGAATATAAACATGAAGGACAGATTTGGTGAATGAGAGGTATAGAATATAAATAAATGTTGGATTACTTTGTCATTCTTTGCTCGGCTTGATTTTGATTCCACACAAGGAATTCAGGGTCGTACCTACCGAGAGACAGGCAGAAAGAAACAAAAAAAAGGTATCGGTGTCTCGCACAAAAGGAGCTTGACAAGAAGGATTAGGAAGAATACTCACTGGACTGTTGTCTTTCTTAACACTTGTTATTGCATACTCACACTGGGTTCAGAACATGCACTAGGTGACTGGTTTGAGGTGGAGGTGTATGTTAAAAAGGGGTCTTACTAAAACACTGTCATGGTTGGATTCAAATAACGTTGGGTACGAATGAGACCTAAAAGGTTGGTGAGTAGTGTTAAGTCATTAAAGTACTCTTTTCAAATACGTATTTAAGTTGAGTAACTTTTAGGTGTATTGAATATAGGGCTATTTCAAGGTGTCATATAGTGATATGGTACTTCCAACATATTGATCTGAATCTAGATAAACCCAACATAGCACATTGCAATATTGCTAACTTGCAAACGCCATACCTTACACCAAGGCAGAAGCGATGGCGTAAAAAAACAAACATTGGTGTTAATTCTAGCATCACAGGATCCAGTGACCAGTATCAGCGTGACATAATGACACCAGGTTTGGTTGTTTTGGCGAGACCCACCCTTTAACTGAATATGAATATGATCAATAGAAACGGAGCTGAGATCATTGACTGTGTATGAGTTGGTTGCAGCCAGCAAATGCAATGCATTACAAGTCAATCCACTGATAAGAGTGCAAACGGCAAATGATGCTTGTAAAAGTCAACACGAGGGCTAGAGTAGATACAGTGCAATGTGGGGAAAAGAAAGGGAGGGAGAAACAAACAGAAAGACAAACAATGGTGAATGAATGTAAAGGCAAAATTGACATTTGGAGAGAATGCATAACAATTCCTAGATTCCCCCCTTAAACAGAAAAACAGTAGTGATATAAAATTAAATTCATTTCAATGTCCTATCTTCAATGTCTGTAAGCACTTGCCCCTCACACAATCCACAGTGTCAATGAGAAGCCTGGGCTATCATTGTTTGCTGTAGTCTGTCCGTGAGATGGACAGATGCACACGCACACACAAGCACACACACAAACACACACACACGGACACACACATACAGCATGTACATGTTTAAAGAGCCCAAGGTGAGGGGAGGTGAGGTTTAGGACAAGCTTCCTGTGTCCTTCAAATACACTGTATCATTCTCTAAGTAGCAGTCAGTGCCAAAGTTCTCAAGCCTCTCAGTCAAGCTTGGTACACAGACACTCAATACCCTGTCCCAACTGACCCTTTACCCCATACCCCCTGCTCACTGGTTGACATCACTGGGCATATGACAGCTATAAGCAGTGAGGCACAACCTCCACAATTGGTCCAACATGGCCTGTGGTTGGTTGGTTGGAAGGCTGTCCGAATGCTGTCAAACTTAGTCTGAAGTGCATATGGTAGAATGGGGGTGTGGCCGGTAGGGCAATGGGGCTGAGGGGCTGAGGGGTTTGAAACAGGGCGTCTGTGTCCTGGCTGAGAGGTAGAGTAGAGTGAGGGTGGCATACCTGGGTCAAATACATTTGGCTCACTTGATTTATGTCAAAGCTGAGATGCCTGCAGCATGAGACTGTTTCATTAGTGTCAGTGTGCTGGGTGCCATAAATCAAGTGCACGCCTGGTAGGTGAACGTATGGTATTGGACCCAGGTTTGAAGGGCAGGGGTTAGTGAGGGGGAGGGGTTAGAGAGGGGGAGGGGTTAGCGAGGGGGAGGGGTTAGCGAGGGGGAGGGGTTAGCGAGGGGGAGGGGTTAGTGAGGGGGAGGGGTTAGCGTGGCGACTGACCTGGGGTCCTTCTGGATGCTGTCCACAGACGGGGAGCGAGCGAGGGCAGCCTCCGGGGGAAGGGCGGGGCCTGACTTGCTGTAGGGGGACTCGGTGGAGGGACAGAACTGGAGCGTGCGGTAGGGGTTGCCATAGTCGCCGGCGCCGGTGGCAAAGCTGGCCCTCTGATAGGTCCCTGTGGCGTTCTGACTTCCTGTGCGCTGCAAGGGTATGGAGTCAACACCGGGGGAGGACGGGGCTATGGCAGGAACAGGAAAGTAGGGACAGAGCAGAAAGTTCAGGATATCTTCACAAAACTGGTTCACCGGGTCTAAGCGGGGGGGAGGAATGAGTGAGCACACACACACACGCACACATGCGACGCAGTCCCAAGGAAGCACAGATGTGCACGCACGTCGAGTGAGAGAGAACAGCCACACCCACACCATGACCATGACCACCAACACAAGCAACAGCAGAGAGTATAAGAGGTGAGGAAAGAAAGGGGGTGAAAGCAAAGTCAAAGTAAGAACAAGCAGTCAAACAGAGGAGATAATGATACTATGCATCATTACAGAGGGTATTATTAAGTGGAAGTGCGTACTATTATAATGTGTTTGTAGTTTAACCAGACACTGTCACGACAATAGAAAACATATCTCCTTGTTAAGAAAGCTGGAAACCGGAACAGTTTGGATCATTTGACCACGATGGTTGGCCTCCATTTCACATCATTGTAATTAATTTCCATTTGATATCAAATTATATAATGAACCGTGACTAGGAAGCAAATTGCCGTTGGGATCCTAAAGGGATTTACCTACTGTACCTGATCTGAGGAGAAGGAGATAAGCTAAACGATGTGAGAAGGTGATAAACAAGCTCACGCTCTTCCTAACAGTTTTTCCTAGTGGTGATATTTACAGAAAAACACCCTGCTCAACGAACGCCCACTTTCAAATGTCCATCTGGACAAGATAGACGAGGGCACTGACAGTTGGAACACCATTAACTTCCACACAATGGCTTCATTCAGTTGCACAATATATGTTTATTTCCAGTTTATTTGTGGCAAATACCTTTTGTGTTCAAATTGGTTGCCTCTTTTGAAGAGTAACGACAGGATTATTGGGGGCCACAGTTAAATGATAAACTATGAAATGCTTTTAAAGGTGTCAGGTGTTTCTCTCAGTCTCATCCCTTGCCTATCATTCAGTCAGTGCATAGTGCAGAGGGGGACTTAGCCCTTAGAATATTGAACAGGATTGCCCAGTGCAGAGGGCAGGGATAGACCTACCCTGTCCCTGGTTGAGGCCTCTGAGAGAGGGTTTCTGGTAAACCCTGTCCTCGTAGATGGGGTCGATGTGGTGCTCCGGGGACTGCAGGGGGCGTAGTTCTGAGCCCAGGTGACTGTGCTGGCTGCTGTAGGACCCCCTAGAACCTGGGAGGCACAACACATCAACACATGGAACAGTCAAATACACCTACAAATTCACTTTGGTCGTTTTAAGGCCACATGTGAAAGCATCCAAATCAAGCTATCCAGATGCCAGATGAATTCAATGTACACCCCTACATCAGTATGTGAATGGTTTCACCGAGCATGTCTCTACGTGCAGCCCCACCTGCCAGGCTGCCGGGCCTCTGCAACGTGGCGTTGGCATACAGCTCGTGGGAGATCTTGTACCCGTCGGCTGCAGCCGAGTGCAGCATGCGCTTGGTGGGCGACAGGGTGGCGTAGTTTCCCACGGTGGAGCTGAGGTGGTGGAGGGGGGATGACCCCGCGGCCATGGCTCCCATGTGGACCGGGGAGGAGGAGGGCCCCAGACCGGACAGGTTGTTGATGGGGGAGCTGGTGCTGTAGGACTTGGCCAGGCGACTGGGGGACTGCTTGGGGGAGGAGACCCGCTGGAGGGTTGCGTAGCTGGGCATGTCTGAAGAGGAGCCCAGCCTCTGGAGCTTGGTGGGGGAGCCCACAGCCTGCATGGAGAGGGGAGAGCTCACACGCTGGGCGGGCAGGGTGGCGCAGGAGTAGTACATGCCGGGGCCTCCAGGGGGCGGGCCGTCGGGCAGGTGGAATGCGCTGGCATGGCTGGGGGCGAAGGGGTCTTGAGACTGGGACTGAGAGGGGGAGTCGCCTGCTGCCAGCTGAGCCGCCGCCCGGTTAGATGTCACCTAAGTAACGGGACAAGGAGAGCCGAAAGTCAAATTCATACAAGTCACTGACATTAGAGCTGCGGTCATTGTTGTGTTGGTTAGGGTGAGTCAGTGTGTGTGTGTGTGTGTGTAAACACACCTGGTTGTAGCTGTGAACGGCCCCGCCCACCTGACCACTGCGGGGTGTGACCTGCTCCCCAAGAGCTAGGCCCTGGTTGCTGTGGTAACCTGCAGAATAACCAAGTCCCCCATCCTGATTGTTGAGCTGCAGTGCACTCTGGGATAGCAATCCTTGTCCTTTGTGGAATAAAAGAAGAGACAATGCAATTTAATAAATACATTGTATAATAGTACACAACAACTTTGAAATGAATCGTGACTAGCTGGACACCCTCTTAAACGGCCTTGTTATTTACTTCACCATATTTTGTCCCTTGTGCTTGTCTGTCACTTTAACTCACTCCTGCCCCTCCCCCTTGCGCTCTACATCTTTCCGTCATGTGTTTTCTCTCTCTCTTTCTCCATCTCTATATTTCTCTCTCTTTCCACCCTTCCACTCAAGCACTGTACTCTGCCTCTTGTACCTTTCACTCTCCCTCACCCACTATTTACTCAATCTCCTGTCTCTCTCTCTCTCTCTCTCTCTCTCTATCTCTCTCTCTCTCTCTCTCTCTCTCTCTCTCTCTATGTCTCTCTCTCTCTCTCCGTCTCTGTCTCCCTCTCTCTCTCTCTCTCCCATCTCTCGCATCTCTGATGGTGTGGGCATGCATAATTCATAGGGGGGGAACGAGGAGTCACTGAGCTCTGCTGGTGCAGAATGAGGCCAACTTGAATGGAAACTAGAAACCACACCCCTCTGGCCTTCCGTCTTACACTGGTCATTCCCGACAACCAGACAACCCTGGAAGCCCTTTCTCTACCAAACCTAGCTCCTCAATACCTCACAGCCTAAATACTTGTGGTGTCTCACCCTTGGGAATCCATTCATTGAGTGTTATTACATAGCACTGATGCCATTGAAATAATATTTAATACCTGTCGAAGCTGTTTCCAGCTGACCTGTTTTATAAGTGTATTTAACAATGTTAGCCTGACCAGGGAGGACTCCTAATTTAGCTCCAGGCTGCCTTGAATCATACTACTAGCATGGACCTGGTTGGAAGTTTAACTATTGTTATCTAATACTGGAGAGTATGGTTAGAAATGTGCCTAATGTGGGCTACACATTCACACACACACACACACACACACACACACACACACACACACACACACACACACACATACACACACACAAGATCTGCTCTTAACATGACCGTGTGATTCTGGTCACTGTGTATTATTTAACATACGACACTGATCTGATCCAGCACGGTGAGGGAGCCTCCCAGTGATGCTGCTCTGATCACCTCCACCACACATCAGGGCATTTACAGAGCTGAGTAGGTCATAAATACATAATCCCTCCGACGGGAGAGAGAATGACACCATGGCTATGGCCTCTTAGTGGACATTTGTGGTATGTGTGTCGTTAAATTGTCCATCAGTGTGTCTATGTGCGTGTGTATGTGTGTGTGTGTGTGGTGGTAGTAGTGGATCATTCCTACCATTAGTTGGCGTGTCGGTGCAAAGGCTTGTTTGTGTGTGTGTGAGTGTGTGTGTGAGTGTGTGTAGTCCATCAAAGGGACACTGCTAGCCTGGTGGTCTCCCAAGGTGCCTCATGCATTCACTTATGCTTTTATTTATCTAAGGCGTGCTCTGCATTTTCTATCAACATATTTGAATGTTTCATCAAGAGGGTATTTATAGAACACCGCTGGAGTGGGGAGCAAGAGGCATTGGCACGTGTTGGCTTTCACACACATACACATGCACACACACGCATACACACCAACAAACCATGCTGTTTGCACAGTCTCCAGATCCCTGCACAAAACCTCTGCAAGTCTTTTCAGAAGACTGAATGTGAGTGTGATTGCTTTTGTAGCTGCTGATTTGAAATCTTACATTCCTCTTACGTTTGTGTTCAAAGAGGGCCCGCTGACATCTCAGTGAGATATCATTTACATTTCAAACCCCTGACATATGCTGCATGTTTCCTAACAGGTAGAACTCTCCTGGTGGCTTTTAGGAGGAAATGAATATCATCACTAGGATCAAATAAAGAAGGGGCATGAGGGACATGAATCAAGAAGACAACGGCTTGTGCATGTGGAGGAGGAAGACAGAGGAGACTGCTCGACATCTGGAAAGTCTTCAGGAGCTGATTGAAACATTCAGGCATTGACATTCTTCTTGACACTTCAGAGGAAGACCTATCAAACGATATGTCTGTATCCGGGTGATATTGTAGAGATAAAACTTGACATTTGTCCTGACATTTAAAATCTTGATAGACATAATGCGGCCTCGAAATGTTGTAGTAGTAAAAAAATAAATTAAGTTGCATTAAAAGTTGGTAGTTTTCTTTTCTTTTTGTTTAAAATATTGCGCTATTTGGCTGGATCTGCAATAGATTAGATTAAAATCACCGTGTCTCTTTGGTGTGTATGGACAAAAAACTTTACTCCTCAGGTTAAGGGTATGTACCTGGCTCAAACCTGGCTTTAGTAAAAACAAAAGGACGAAGGGCGTTCTTACTGTCGCCTGTAGAGAACTCCTGGGAGTCGAGGATGCCAGATTCCTGGAGGGAGCGGATACAGGAGTCCACCAGCTCCAACCCTGTCGTTAGCTCCTCCTCTATGTCCTTCTGACCGTCTGCACAAGACGCATTGAGAGGGGAAACAAGATTAGTCTAGTTTGTTACCACACAATCTTTAACCAGAACACACACACACAAACCTTTAACAGTGATCTATGCTAAACAGAACTAACTAACTAACTAACTAACTAACTAACTAACTAACTAACTAACACTAAGCTAATATGATCAGCCATGTTGGTAAATACTATGTTGGTGATGACTATGCTAAGCTAAGCTATGGTAATATGGTAAGATACATTACAGTAAGCTAAACACAAAGCTGTTGTCTGTCACACACACTTAAACAGTCAGATCATGAAAACCTACCAGACACTGACAGTCAAAAGACCATGTGGAAATTGATACCTATAGATGTATGTAGCTATCCACATTAAGACTTAGCTATATAAAAAATAAAAAACATCATTAGCTAGCTGAAATAGGTCTCTCGGGCACTGTTTTCAATTTGTTTGGTCAGTGTGCCAGTTAACAAAACACCTGATCAACCCCAGCACTGGCTGACCAGCCAAAGACTGCCAAGGAAGGGGATAAGGCCTTACACAAGAGATTTAAGATCAGCATTAATCTATCATCGATACCAGCAGGGAGGACTAAAGCTTTGCACGGGGAACAGAAAGCTCTTCATTAGAGGCTTCATTATGTAATTAACTGCATGTACCACGTTAACTCACAGAGTGATTCTGTTACAAAGATATTTCAGAACTAATTAATTGTTCTCCAGCTATAAGGGGACCTCAATCCAGAGCATTTCAATCAGAATATCTGATTTTAAACTGCAGTTTTTATGCTGTGTCTGGAGATTTAGGCAACGCTCTGAGTGCAACACTTGAAAAAGACGAGTGTGTGTTTGCTTCTCACTCCGTCCTGACCCTTTCAATCACTCCCCTCCATCCATCCTCCCCTCTGACAGACAAACAGGGAGACCCAGTCACTAGGACCCGACACAACAATGACTGTTACACAGCCTGCTAGCCATCCAGCAGTGTTACTATACTTTCATTGCAAGCCGAAGCTGCAAACAAAATAGTGTAGATCTTTTTAGTGTCGACAGAGTAGTTCAGGGAAAAACATACCTTGATTATTCCAGCGAAACTTCTCATCTGCTGAACTACGAGAGAGAGGACAAAGAACATGGTTAAAATGACAACGAATATAATAACCCGTTTTTGTGTGTGTTTCTTCTTTGTTTGTTTACTTGGTGTACTCCACCCTGTGCACAGCAAACTAACTCTGTATGTCAAATAACCGGCTTCAGATCGATGGCATATTATCACAGATCTGAGGCACACAAACAAAAATCATAATAACTATGGATCCGCTAGAGACGGAAGCTGAAGTGGAGTATTGAGTCCTTTAATCAATATCAGCGTCACACTGGTGGAACACAACCATGGCTGGATCCAAGTCAAACCTTCACATACATACAGTACATAAAGGTGTTCTATAGACCAACACTGTTTTGCATGATCATATTTAATTTAAAGTCAGGGCTACTATAAGGGGCAGATTTGTGGGCTAGTGCGTATGGATTGGACATGGATAAATGGTGTGGACATATGTAGGGATAACATTGGTGTAAGTTAGAACCTGCTTCTCTGCATTCAGCTGAATGGACAGATAGTCAGGTTACCAGGCCAACAGCAGCTGCTAAATCATGCCATTGATTTCACCCATTGAGAGCTGATGTGATCCTTCATATTGTGAGAGTTTGCATTAGGGTGACCAATCGCAGAATAGAGACAAAACCGCAAATGTTAATAGGACCCAGTGCCGGCCTACCGGCCCCTCATTCATCAGTCATTCTTTAACTGAACAATACACGACACACACGGGTGAGCACAAGCACAGACACACACTCACACACAGCTTCGGGGGAGGAGGAAGGAAACAGGGTTTGGGGTTTTGAGCAGACTCTTCGACAGAGGGCTGAGAGGATGATAATACACATCACCTTCCCCTCACCCCAATTTTAGAGAATGGCTGGGCAACACTTTATGTGGAAAGAGCCCAGTCGCGCGGAACAGCGAAGCATAATGAGATGTTGACACTGAATGTGTCTGGTTCCTTGCACGTCCTCGTCTCGAAGATGAATACAAATGCAAGACGTGGTGTCACCATGGTCACAGTTAAGAGTTGATAGTTATGCAGGGCTACAAAGTCTACCCATAACCTGGAGCAGGTGAAACACCATAACAATGCCCAAGTCTACCTGCCTCTCAGCTCTGTTCATTATGTTCATCAGTCATGTTTACACATAGGGAGGACTTCTGTCATTCTAAGGGCATCTATTGTCTTTGCATTGGTGCACAGGAAAAGCCAGTTGCAACTCTGGCTTTTAGACATTGTTAAGGAAAACATAATATATTCCATTTAACCATACGTCTTCTCAGTCAGGGTATTTGATGGGACACACATAGTGTCTTGTGGTCAGGTGTATAATCACTGCAGTATCTGTAAATAGCTCCATGAACTTTGGCTGAGAAACACATTTTCTCCTATTGATTCAGCAGACAGATCAATTGGCTGGTAATGGATAATTAAAGAGCAAAGAGAAGAGTAATGGATGGTGTGATTAGCTGTTGTACCAGCTGCAGGTCACTATCTACTACCACACTTAATCACCGTTAATGAAACACTGCTTAAAGGGCACACACATACACAGGTGAACACGCATGCAGACACACACACTGTACCCCTTTTACACAGCCATGATACCCATCAATAAAATCCCTTCACTCACTTCTGCAAAGACGCTGAAGGTAATGTATTCTGTTACTCACTAGCACAAAGTACAAAGGGTAACTGTTGTCTTTTAGCTGAGTGCAGGAGGGGTGTAGAAGTCAAAACCCTTTCCATTGGTGTGTGTGTGTGTGTGTGTGTGTGTGTGTGTGTGTGTGTGTGTGTGGGGGGGGTTATAGTGTTAGACAGCATCACACACTCTTTTCTCACTAAAGTAGGATTTTCTGAACTTAGTTTCACAAAGCCTGATCCTTTTGCACAGATCTCCACACACACCTCCACACACACCTCCACACACACCTCCACACACACCTCCACACTTTCTTTCTCTGGAGCCAAACACAAACATCTGTTTACCTGACTTACTGACCTGACCTTCACCCCAAAGTGCATCCTGTCACTTTTCATTTATTCTCCTTTTCTCAGAGCCGACTAGGGACACCACATACAAGTTAAGACAAGAAGCACAACAAAGACTACATGGCTACAATGCCCACACCGCCTCAGGTGTAAAAAATAAATACAAATAGTGTTGACTTCACACAAATACCTGTTTAAATAAAGCGTGTGTGTGTGTGTGTTTTTCGTGTTTAGAATGTCTATTGTGTGGCATTTAGAAACCAGAGTACTCTACTCTCAGAGCTCCCAGGAAGTCCTAGTAAGACAATTGTCACATGGATGCTGTAGTGGTCTCTCCGGGCCCAAACGTTGTTTAATGCTATAATGAGACCCACACTCTACTGGTGAAAATATACTTTATGAGACCTGACTATGAATACCCCTGATGGTCTGTGTAGTTGTGAGGGTATGTGCTGGGATTTTATATTAAAAGAAAAGTGGCAAACACATGGTTTTGAGTCCGAATTGAAAGTCCCGGCCTGTCTGTTTTGGTCTGGAGAGCAGAGTAGCCCATTTCAGAGTCCCAGTGAGAGAGGGTCATTGAAGATCCTCAGGAGCTTGATGGTTTTGGAGGGGGTTACTTTTGAGGTTGTCATCACCGCTGAGAACAGTCCCCTGTCAGATAGCCGTCTAACATATAAATACAAGCCCAAAGCACAAGTGTTCAGGATCAACTGGAGTTTGGCTAAACATGACTCAGGTATTTCAGTCTAACCATCCAACAATGCCATGCCACATCTGCTGTTCGTCACTTCTAACCACTATGTAGGATCCTCTCTGTGTGTGTGTGTCACAGATAGAAACAGAGAGAAAGACAGAGGCAGGAATAGAGAGAGAGATAAGAGAGGGAAGGATATCGCGAAAAAACCAAACAGGAGCTTTACCATAACCATGGCCAGAGAAATCCGGTTATTTCATCCAACCAAACACATGAATCCAGTTTATATGTTAAATTTATTTTCCACCGTAGAATAATATCTGTTATCCGGACTTGGCACAATGGCCAGGCCCATTGAGTGAAGAGCAGGGTTAGGTTGAACAACAAAAAAAGCCACTGTAACAATCAGGGCTAGGTTGGAAGTAGCACCTAGCTAACTGAAAATACATTTAGCTCGTTTAGATCCCCCTGGAGAAACAGATAAAAAGGTTGAGGTGGAAGGTTTGAAATGTGCTGAGTCAAGGGAGGGATTCACAGGAGGAGTTCCCAGCTCCTGAGAAGAGAGTCAGGCAGACCCAGACACAGAAACGGGCGAACAAGCACTAAAGAAGCACGGAGGCACATCCCTATAAAGCTATATCGAACTGTAATTACTGTCTAACTGTGTGGCAGTGGTGTCCTAGAACTATGCCTAGTCGTGTGCTCCATCTTGTACACTTTACAAACCAACTGTTCTGTGCTCTAGGCTCAGGATGCAGAGACAGCATATGCTGAAGGACTCCAGAGAATGTGCTGAGGTAGAGTATTTCCATCTGGTTATCTACAGAATGCAGGATGGCATGGCATTCTCTACAGTGTTGGGTTAAATGAGTTTAAGAAACATGAATTATTTATTGAAATGTAATTCATTTTGACTTGTCTTCCATTGTTTCCTCCTGCTGCCTTTTTGCCACTGTTCTTGTCTCCTCACTTTGGACAGACCCCCCCCCCCCCCCCCCAGACCCTGGGAGACACTAAGGGCCTCATGTAGTACAATTGCAAACGTAGAGTCATGGCCAATACGCAGAAAGCGCACACTGTGATACTTCACCTTACGTCGTATTTACGAAACCTGCAGGTCATCGGGTAATCATCGCCTTTCTCCGCCCACTACACCATACATTGTGAGCATTTAACCACGCAATTGAATGGGCCTCCTTCTCTCTTTCTATCATGGATCAACCACCAAAGTCAAAATAGTGATGCCAATATTTGTAATGTAGTGAGGAGTTTAACAACTGTTGGAATGAAATGTGAATGCTGAGTCGAAGATTTGATGTCATCTTTGATTTCTTCCAGTAACTGTAATATTGCATGGCTGTTTAATCTGTAACTCGTAACGATTTCGTGTTCACTCAACTCAAAAAGTGTGATCCTTGTGCGCTTTTACCTCAGTGCGGCATGTCTGTACATACCTCACCATGCTTTTACGTGCAAATTCCGAAACAAACAAGCCTGAAGTGGACGCAAAAGCGTTAGTACATGAGGCCCTAACTGTTCTCATCTTCTCTTAGACTGGACTGTGCTCAGATGATGTGCAATGTAACACAAAGTTTTAGGTGGAAGGTCTACCCACACCTTGTGTCAAATTAGCCTGAGGGGTAGAAACTATTAGCAGAATAGAACATGTTGTACTTTTATAAGGTTAGTTCCTGTCCATAGGAAGTGACGCGATGATGACCTTTCTTGCTGAGGATGATTAAGACCGTGTAGGTGGGAGACACTGGTTCCAACCAAGTGATGTACCCACCTTTAATTGGACTAATTGGATCCCTGCTGAACTAAATGAGACACTTCCCTGTTGGTGATGAGCCAGGAGATGGACCGTCAGAGATGCTTTCTCACTCCTTAACCAGTCATCTCAGAGCAAACCCAAGACTATTGGAAGTATTGAGTTGTATTTTCGCGTCTACATACTACACATTTTATTTATCTATTTATTTTACTCCTTTGATCCCGTTTTGCTAACAGACAAAACTACTGCCAGCCTTGTTGATCTTGTTACGTCTGTTTTCCACTTTGGGGCAGCCCAAGCAAGCCAGGCGAAGGAACCCTCCAGTCACCATGGCCAGCAGGTGGATGCCAAGGCTGGGGAGCAGATCTGATCTGGGCCTGGCTTCTTCCTCTATCTCACATCTCTGCCATCTCCCCTTATCAGCACTGCAGAAATCCAGCCAAGGCTATATTGCTCTATGGCAGCTATCCAGTCTTTTCGGCAGGCCAACAGTAAAAGAAGCCAAAATAGCCATGCGTCTTCCAGCTGTAAGCTGTAACAGACACTGTTGTGTGCTTCTGATTTGGTGTTTGTCAGCTTATGGTATGGCTCTAGAACATTCCCCATCAGCTCAGCGTCAACTCGCTCTCTGGCAAGAAACCATGCCAGTTTATGGCATGTAACCATGGCAACACCATCTGAAGTGAGAAGCAGTTTGGCAAAGGAGGGAGAAGAGGAAAGGAGAAGGAAGATTCTGAACCTATATTTATCTGTCTTTCATCTTGTCTTTCTTTCATCTTGGCATCTTTTATGGCAGATACCACCAACTGCCTGAATGGCTGCAGTGGTATTAGCTGAAGTCTAATGCTCTTGAATTTAGGACCTGGCATATTTACATCAGCAGTATGACTGGGCTTACAGTTTACCCAGCCAAGATAAGCTAAAGACATAACACTGAGCCTGTAAACCATTCATCCAGCCAGTCAACCAGCCTGACAGACAACCATCCAATCAGCCAGTCAACCAAATAGCAAGTTAGACTCCCATTCAGCCATCCAGCAAGTCATTCAGTCTCTCGTTCTGGGATTCTTTGATCTGGGCTCAGGGAAGGGCGGACATAGCGCCAAATCAATATGCTTTCTCTTCCCCTTACTGTACGAGCCAGTTTGTGTGAGTCACTCAGTCGCCCAGACACCCTTAATAAGCCTAATATCCTCTGCTATCAGACAGGCTCTGTCTGAGGCACTCCAGGGTACACACAGGAGGGAGGGGGGAGAGCGGAGGGGGGGGGGTGGTGGCTTTTAAAGGACTTATTACTGCAGGCATCCATCACCCCTTCCCCTCCGTCCCTCTCTACTTCCCTCTCTCTCACCCCCGCCACCCCCTCCCCCCCATCTCTCACTGCCTGCCTCCCCGTGCAGGAGTATTTAGCCCTGTCGCCTCGATGGATCGATAGGGAGGAGTCCAATGGATCCCACACCAGTCGCTGGACTTTAGGATGCAGGTGATAGCTCTGTTAGACAGAGACAACAGAGAGACAACAGAGAGAAGGGTGGGTCGACAGGGGCTGAAGGGAGGAGAGAAGAGGAGAGAGAGAGAGAGAGAGAGACAGACAGAGAGAGAGAGAGAGAGAGAGAGAGAGAGAGAGAGAGAGAGAGAGAGAGAGAGAGAGAGAGAGAGTGTCTGTGCATGTGTACAAGACAGACATGTAAGGGTGACACTATATAAGGACCTTATAATGTCCTTATATGAAGTGATATAGATGGAAGCTTGATCCTTGATAGGATCCAGTCCTTTGATGTCTACACCGACATATTATCAAACGGTTCAGATCACATTAAAAGCGATCTATTCACCTGAGAGGCAGCCTTTTCATGATTCAGAGCCATTGCCTTTGAGTGCTCTTTAAATAGAAGCTCAGCCATGTTTCATCAAAGCATAAAGATGCCGAGCCTTGTGAGCATTGGCATTTAGAAGACGAATAATACAATTTCCCATGATCGCGATTCAAAGGCTGGAAACGTTTTTTTTTTGCACTTATTGAAATGGAAACACAACAACAACCTTCTTCTACAGTCTCCTTTAGTGCTCGGGGGAAAATCAATCTCCTATCAGAAGACTGAACGGATAAAAGAAAGATTAATATGTGGCTACTTCCATTCCCAAACTTTCATTTGTTGTGCACGGTGTCTCTTCTTTTCTTTTTTTCTCCCCCTCCATCTGAGAGTGTTGCCTATACTGCAGTATGCACTGACACCACAGGAGACTGTGAGACTAAGCTGGCAGCAAAGTGCTCCGACAGCTTCTGCTTAATACGCCCTCGCTGTGCCTGACAGACAGCGTTTAGAGCCAGACAAACCCTCACCCTGGGAAGAGGCTGGCCCGGGCCGGACCTGAGCTGAGCCAAGCCATGCTAGCCCGCTAGCAGCAGCTATTAGCCAGGAGACACCCAGGTGAGTGCTGCCCGTGGGAGTCCCTGTTTGGTCATTACTAAAACAGTATGTGGGCCAGCAAAGCAGCCATTATAAGATACCTCAAAATAAATGGTTTAGATATTGACAAGGATGTCCTGTTCTATTTCAGAAAATAGTTATGTTCGATTGGACATATGGCCAATAGTATTTCCATGTGGATGACAGTAACCAAGCCACAGGAGTAGAGATGGCTGAGAACACAAGCAGTTGTGACTCTGCCCTCTGGGAATAGTCTAGTTGTTCTACTGAGGATGACTGCCGGTAAGAGGTGAGGCAAGATAAGTGTCATAGCAGTTTTAGGCAAACAAAGATGATGACATCTACAATCTTTAAAGTGTAAGGGATGGGAAATATGTAGGACAAATGTTAGCCTAAATATAACCAAGCTAAAAATGACATGCTTCTGTGTGGAAAAAGCATAGCTCAAAATAATATTTTTTCAGTGATCTCTCATACTACGTATATACTATAATACAAAGTAGTTCCATTGGAAAAACAATGCAATGCTGACTTCACTCTATAAAGGCAGGAATCTCAATGTATGTATGTATGTATGTATGTATGTATGTGTCTGTCTGTCTGTTCGTGCTGCAAACCGGCACTGCACTAGTTTTTCCAAGTCCAGTATAACATCCTAAAGGGCAGGAGACAATAAACAACTCAGGAAGCACACTACATATTTGGCGGACACCAGCTGAGTCCAGGCCCAGCATAGGTCCAGGATATTGACTTGTAAATACAGTGCCCTCCAAAAGTATTGGAACAGTGAGGCCAATTCCTTTATTTTTGCTGTAGACTGAAAACATTTGGGCTTGACATCAAACGATGAATGTGAAACCAGAGATCAACGTTTCAGCTTTTATTTCCAGGTATTTACATCAGGATCTGATGCACAAATTAGAAAATATCACCTTTTTGTTCGAACCCACCCATTTGTCACGTGAGCAAAATTATTCGAACATATGACTGACAGGTGTGTTTTGTTGCCCAGGTGTGTCCTATTACATACATTATTCAATCAATAAATACCACTGAATGTCTACACTCAGGTTCAGATTGGGTAAGATAGGTTTTGTCTATGCAGACTGTATTCAGAGGTGAAAACAACATGAAAACCGGAGCGCTGTCTTTGGGTGAAAAACAAGCAATTGTGAGTCTTAGAGAAGATGGAAAATCAATCAGAGCCATTGCAGAAACATTGGCCATAGCCAGTACAACCATTTGGAATGTCCTGAAGAAGAAGAAAACTACTGGTGTACTAAGTAACAGACGTCGAACAGGTAGACCAAGGAAAACATCAGCAGTTGATGACAGAAACATTGTGAGAGCTGTAAAGAAAGACCCTAAAACAACTATTAGTGAGATCAGCAACAACCTCCAGATGGCAGGAGTGAAGGTATCACTATCTACTGTTCGCAGAAGACTTCATGAACAAAAGTACAAGGGCTACACCAGAAGATGCAAACCACTCATTAGCAAGAAGAATAGGAAGGCCAGGCTGGAATTTGCCAAAAAGTACAGAGATGAACCTCAAAAATTCTGGGACAAAGTTTTATGGACTGATGAGACAAAGATTAACTTTTACCAAAGTGATGGAAAGGCTAAAGTTTGGAGAAAGAAAGGAACTGCTCATGATCCCAAACACACAAGCTCATCTGTGAAACACGGTGGAGGTAATGTCATGGCTTGGGCTTGCATGGCTTCTTCTGGGACGGGCTCATTAATCTTCATTGAGGATGTAACACATGATGGCAGCAGCAAAATGAACTCGGAAGTCTACAGAAACATTTTGTCTGCCAATTTAAGGAAAGACGCAACCAAACTGATTGGCAGAGCCTTCATCATGCAGCAAGATAACGACCCAAAACACACTGCCAAAACAACAAAGGAGTTCATCAGGGGCAAGAAATGGAAGGTATTAGACTGGCCAAGTCAATCTCCAGACTTAAACCCTATAGAGCATGCATTTTACCTGCTTAAGAGGAGACTGAAGGCAGGAACCCCACAAAACAAACAACAACTGAAAGAGGCTGCAGTGAAAGCCTGGGAAAGCATCAAAAAGGAAGAATGCAAAAGTTTGGTGACGTCAATGGGTCACAGACTTGCTGCAGTTATTGAAAGCAAAGGATTTGCAACTAAATATTAAGTCTCATTCACTTAAATATGTTTTAAGTATATCTGTTCCAATACTTTTGCTCACATGACAAATGGGTGGATTCAAACAAAATGTGATATTTTCTTAGTTGTGCATCAGATCCTGATGTAAATACCTGGAAATAAAAGCTGAAACGTTGATCTCTGGTCTCACGTTCATTATTTGATGTCAAGCCCAAATGTTTTCAGTCTACAGCAAAAATAAAGGAATTCGCCTCACTGTTCCAATACTTTTGGAGGGCACTGTACTGCTGTCTCTATCTGCTCCGAGTCTGCTAGGGGGAATACCCAATCAGGTGGATGTCACATCCGAGGGCCGGCCTCTCAATCACAGGCCTTATCACCCCCTGGACGACCTCCGCGACCTTTACCCGCCCCCTAAAGACGCGAGAACGCCAGAGGAGCAGCGTACGCCCTTCAGTTGACTCCGAATCAGGAGGAGGATCAATGTTCGAGCCTCTTCCGTCGCTCACGACAAACCTCTCTCTGACAGGTAGAGCCAGTTAGGAGGGAGTGGAAAATGATCTCGATAAACACTATCTGTTTAATGGAGCCAAGAACAAACTGTCTTAATGATACTATAACACACACACAAAAACACACACACAAATACACAGACTGAAGATGAGTTGTCAGTCATGGAGGAAGGTTGAGGGGGATTTCTGAAAGGCCCTTGGATAAAGGTCAGTCAATGAACCTCTAATGTTTCAGTCAGCTAGAATGCATATAATCCAGGGAAAAACGATAAACAATAGAGACGTGAAGAGAAAAGAAAATCAATAGCTTCAATGCTATCTGTGAGTATATGGTAGTGTTTTCTATGTGTTTGTTTGTATGTGTGACAGAGACTCTGTGGGAATCTGTCACACAAACAGTTTCAAGGTAATAAAAGTGTCAGGAAAAGGCATCATGGGAAAACTGCTTCCTATCCAGGCGGACCAATTCTGTCTGGTCAGCTCAGAGAAAAGCTCCCTGTAACAATCCTGAAACAACACAAGCTAAATGGACAGCCAGTGACCTTAAATGCCAGCGGGCCCTCTAATGCAGGTCTCTGCTGACGGAACACAACTCAATAGATAATGGGGCAAATGGGGCAGACATAGGTTATATCAAGTCCTGGAGATCTGAACACTGGAGATTGATATCCGTGAACTGTCCCTTTAACTGAGATCCAAAAGCAGCTGACAAACTTGAGGGCGTACTACATCTTTAATTGATGAAGTACCATATGCCTGACTGTTGTTTTTGAGTTAGCATATGCCACCCCAGACATTTGACCTGCCTTGACTTATTAAGACAAACAAAGACATTACTGAAAGAAGAGACACTAGCAACTCTTTTGGTCTTTTTTTATCCTCTTCAACACGACCACGCCCCCTTTACTGGTTTGTGTTTTGGCATTGTTCTGGAGATGCCAAGTTGCTTTCATAAAGTGCCAGGACCATAATCTGAAAAGAGAAATGTGTGCCTCACATTGTTTCCGTTTCGTGTTTCGTGTTTGGACATGGCGGGTATTTTCAGCTTATAGAGGCTTATGGACACCCTGCCAGATTGTCAAAGATGGACTCTTTCACAATGTTCAATCCCCACTAAACAATGCGCAATCAAGCTACAGCATTATTTATATAGGATGGCCTGGACAACACATTCTTTTTTTCATGAATCCACGAGCTACGAGTAGCCTACTGTACGTCCCCAATGTTGAATCCTGGTAAATAGGTCTCAACAAAGAGATGCTGGTTTGAAGGCTTAGAAGGTCGAGTGGTTAATTAGAAATCAGGATAAAGAATTTAAAGACCATCTAGTTAATTGTTTTGTCTCAAATTAAATTGAGAATTACAATGACAAAGATGCCTAATTGGTTTGAGGATGAAATTCCCCACCGGTTAAAGGACTACACACACACACACAGAGACAGTGTTCTGTTGCATTGTGTCCTTGGTGGCATGTCGAGGCTATTATCACTTCAGTGCTCCAGAACAGCAGGATTGCTCCTCATTGTTGCCGTTCTGGGATCAGATGTGAAAGAACTACAAAAACAATTATTTGCATGTGCAAGATGGTGGTTCATTATTTGTTATCTTGTCAATCGATAGCTAACAATAAATGACTGAAGTGAGGCCATTGTAAACCTGTGCCAAATTCCTTGCCTTCTTAATACCTCCAGCATTTGCATACAGCTCTGTGGAGGATCTATCGTGGAGTGAAAGATCCAGCTGGGAGGAGCAAATTAAGGAAAACATGCAGGGGGTGGGTCCCACTGAACACACCTGTTCAAACTGGACAAGAGGAGGAGAGAGAAGGAGGGAAGGGGAATGGGAGAGAGAGAGAGAGAGAGAGAGAGAGAGAGAGAGAGAGAGAGAGAGAGAGATAACAAGAGAAAAGAGAAAAATAGCTAAACAGAAAAGAGAATGAGGGACAGACAGAGAATGTCTGGCCAGAGGGGGGGAGAGAGAGGGGGGCCGTGGCCACTCAGATGGACCCACCTGATGCTGCTCATGCTGCCTGTCTCAGATCCCAGCTTGCATCGCTCCAGTTGGGTGGCGACTATCTGCCTCTCAGCTTCCAGTTCCCGCGTCAGCCGCTCAAACTGCAACTCCTAGAGAGGTGGGAGAGAAAGAGAGACAGTGAGGGAGAGAGAGACGGAGAGAGAGACAAACAGAGAGAGTCTGTTTGACTGTCAGCAGCACTGTTCTAAACCCCTCTAAACCCCATCACATCAAGCATAATGTGCTGGTGGTGGACTTGGAGTATTTGTGAAATTTCTATCAAGAAATCAATCCAGTACTCATTTTAAATTTGTCTTTGTTGAACAAGGGCATGCAGCAGCCAGGCTATATAAGTTATAACCTGAACAAGAAATCAAACATCTTTGACTAGACCCTGAATATGAGGCGATACGAGTATTCACTAGGATGAACTCCTTGACATGAACCATAGCGTTTTCGAGGGGGTCCTGAATTATATAAGAGATCAGTGACTTTTCTGTCTGAAAACCACCACACATGGGCAGGCAGGTTGACAGATGTGGGAAGCCGTTTTTATTGGGGATTTTCATCCAATAAAAGGCAAGTGGGGAATTCATTTGGATTTCCATGCTCAGCCATCCAGGACCAGGGGTTCACACACAAAAAAGATTTTGAAACAGTTTGTCTCTGTAGTGCCCATCAGAAGAAAGGGTCATGTAGAATAATTTTTCAGACTAGTTTAACCATTTCAGATTATAAATAGATCTCTGTCTCCAGACAGAAGCATGGAAAATGTGCATTTCCCAGAATGGTCTGATCCGGCAAAATTCAAGGCATGTACTACATTTTTGCTAATGTACATGTGCGGTGGAGGTCTTTCTTCATTCAGTCTCCTGCTCCACCCACCAGCTTTTAATAGCTTTTGGTCATTAGTTAGAGATCCTGAAGGGGTTGAATTAAAGTGACAAAAACACAGTAGTGTGTGTCTAGCATCCCCTGAGCTAGCTGCTAGCCACCAGCCTATGAGCTGCAGTGCTTAGGTGGTCATTTCTGAGAATCTCCCTTCAGAAAGAAGTCTCTAATTTGGCCCGGGGCAGCTCCATTCAACACTGTTCAATACAGCAGAGTCCAGCTCTTTAGTGACAGCGCTTAAATTAGTCCACCAGACACAAGGTCAGAGAGTGTCCCTGAAGCAAACTCACACTCTTTGCAACACAATGTATCACCTGCTATTCTGGGCCAGAGCCCAACACAGCCCCACAACAAGCTCACTAATTCAACGTTGAAGATGATGATGAGGCACATAGACAACAACTGCACACATACACACAAATTACAACAGTGAGTCTCTAAACGACATACTCACATGTAATAGACACAAAAGTAATCGACAAAAGTAATAGACACAAAGCTATTACAAAGGTTTACGATTCGTAAAGTTTACTTTTGGTTGACAATTGTGCATGCATGCAACTTTTTGCATCTGGGCAAACATGTGCATAGCACCATTAATATTTTATTTGCTGAAGAAATCTATTTTCTGAGTGTTTTCAGAATAAATAACAACTCATAATTCACCAGAAAAGTCTGAATTGTCGGTGCAGTGTAGCTCGCTAACTACTTAGCTGGAAACTAGCTCAGCCTCACAACAAAAGCCCTGGCCCCTCACTGTTCCCTCCAATTCCAGCACAGAACAAAACACCTGTTACTGTCTGAGAGAGAGAAAGACACCCCAAATAGTTGAATCTGTAATAAAAACATAACCATACCTTCACATGGACCATACTTGAGAGAAAAGCAAAAAGTACAGGCTGATACTCCACCTCTGTGACCCATCAACAACATGTCCTTAGTCTGAACTGTTCACATGTCCCATAAAGAGAGAGAAACCGTCATTAGGGGGAGAGGAGGGAGCAGCGAGCCTCACACTAGTGACTGCCTCCCAGTCACACACAACACAGGGGCTCAGCCAGGCACAAAGGTATCCATGGCAACAGAGAATTTAGAACCCCTTTGGCATTATTTATGCAACATCGCATCACAAAAGGACACTCCCACCAGCCTGCCTGCCAAATCCCGCCGCTCGCCAATCACTCTTTTGACTGCTCCTCTCCTCGAGACCATCTGCGCCCCCCGCTGCAGGAGCTGAGGAGGAGGGGAAGGGGGGGGGGGGGGCGGAGGAGGAGGAGGGGAGGGGAGAGGAGGGGGGGGGCGGAGGGGAGAGGGGAAGGGGGGCGGAGGGCAGAAGAGGAGGGGAGAGGGGAGAATAAGGGCACCGAGAGAAGAGGGGTGGAAAGTAGGGGGTGGATAAGGGAAGGGGTAGAGGACAAGAGCTGGTGACGGGTGGGGTGGGAGGAGACTGCCAGCTCCACACAGAGACAGAGTGGGGAGTTCAAACGGTGCTGCGGAGGGTTGAGGCAGCAGAAAAGTTCCCCTTCCTCCGGCCAGGGCTGTGAGCACTGTTGCTCCCCCCCGGGATACACATGCACACAGACACATACAGGCACACACACACACAAAGCACACACACGAAGCACACACATGAGGGAGTGGACAAAACACACGTGCACAGCAACACACAGGGAACACACACAAAACTGTTCTGCATCAGTGAAACTCTATGGGCTGTCCTGGGCTGAAAAGGGAATACACAATATACCATGTCATAGACAGACAGGGTTTAAATATAGCTCCGTACGCACACACACGTGTCAGCCCTCTGAGAGACGAGAGGCCTACAGGCGCTTGGGATGACTGAGTCAGTAGTCACCTTCCGTTCCTCTGCCCAAACAGCACATCCCGTGGGGTGTCCTGCATTGTGAATACACCAGGTGCAATATGAAGAGTTGTTTGTAAGGGGTTGAACATGGAAATACTGGGAGAAGACCAACTGTAGACATCCCAGGACTTATGAGACCGGCAGGAGAGCCACCGATTGGTAATGTGTGGGAATGGTCACAACTCAAAAACCCACCGCACCTGTGAGCTAACTCACTCTGCTCTGATAACTCACTCTGCCATGCTAACTTAGCCATCCGTACTGGAATGAGAGAATGATCGAATGTTGCCCTGGGCAGCAGAAAGTAAAGACGCTAGTGCAGTGATGAGCTTGACTTAGACTCCCATACAGTACAGACAGTATGCAAAGCAGTCTGCTCTTCACTCATTTCTTTATTCAAATATTCATAGGGTCAGCACACCCATTCCAAGTATCCAAATCATGAACAAATATACAGAATCAAGTTCTAAATGATGAGAAATATATATATATATCAACTAGTGCTGTCAGTTTAACGCATTATTAACGGCGTTAACGCAAACCCAAATTAACGGCGTCAATTTTTTTATCGCGCGATTAACGCTCTTTTTGGCCTAGCAAACTTTGTAGTTTTTTTTTCACATGCTGTTGCAACAACTACCGAAGTTAGAAAAACTACAACACCACACCGGATCTAGCTAGACCGGAAACAAAACAACAGGCACGCCACACACTTGTTTGGCTTGCGATCCGGCTAAAGCGTAGTAGCAGAGCCCGTTTACGGATATGAGACATTCTCTGGTAGTAGGTTAACTTTACGTTTTGAGTGGATGGCGAGCGCGAAACGCCGAAATGGATGCCAATAAGATTCTGAATGGAAAGTTTACTTTTAAAAAGTTGCCAAATGGTTCCATTGACAAGACCAAAGTGATCTGTGTGTTTTGTCGTTGTAAAATGAGCTATCATTGCAGCACGTTCAGTCTGAAATACCACTTGATGGCCAAGCACACAGATGATGCAAATTCTCCGCCCCCTCGTCAAAGCCAGGCGATTGCAATGTTGTTTTCAATAACAAAAAATATTTGCACGAAGCAATCCGAACCACTTTTCCATGTTGATAAGAGCATTAAAATTTGAAAAAAGAATGGGACAAAAAGAAATCAAGGGACATTTAGAATAGATAGAAATAGAAATGTGCGATTAATTGTGATTAATCGCGAGTTAACTATGACATTAATGCGATTAATCGCGATTAAATATTTTAATCGTTTGACAGCACTAATATCAACCTGACTGTCTTACAGCCTTAGAGCTGCATTTTCAACCCATGGTATGGGACGTGCAATAAAGACTGGTAAAGCATGTGCTTGTAGAATAGCTGTGGGAAAAAAAACATCCATCAACTACCAAAATGAACCGTCTCTTGTGTCCACACGGTCCAATCAAAAGCTTGGCCTGATAATTTGATTACCAGAGAATCAAGCCCAATCCCCGACAGTTAACAGGGCTAAAAGAGAAGGATGAGGCAGACAATAGCTCGTAAGGAGTTTCTATATGGCAGAGCCCCTAAAACACCATTAAACCAATTAACAGAGAATATAAACGACTAGAGGATGAAGGGGGGGGGGGGGGGGGGGGGGGGGGGGGGGGGGCTTGGGGAGCTAGCTGTGGTCCTCAAGTATAAATGGCTAATTGTGCCTTGTGGACTTAAGACTGACATTTCACTTCGTCGGAGGAGACAATTTGATTACAAAATGTCATCATGGGTATGCCTTCAGACTTCTTTTTGGAATTTAATCAAATTCCTAACAACCCAGAGGTAAAACTGCAGCTAGTTGAGAGAGAGAGAGACAGAGACGGAGAGAGAGAGAGAGAGAGAGAGAGAGAGAGAGAGAGAGAGATACAGAGAGAGAGAGAGAGAGAGAGAGAGAGAGAGGAAACCCTTTAAACAAAAGAGGTGATCGAGAAGGCAGCATCCATTTGTTCGTCACTCAAAATAGCTCCACGGCCGTCGGCGGAAAGCTCTTTGTTACATCAACTCACATTGTGAAAAATAAACATATCTGTTGGGTAGTTTTCAGGTAAAACATACCTTAAATTTAGCATTCTGGCTAGCTGTATTTTCCCCACATCTACAGATAATTGAGTACCTTTGTGGAACATCCAATGATTAGTCGTAGCTAATATAGGCTACGCCTACCAGTGGAGTAGCAAGTTCAGAAGTTCCTAAATATGTAAATTGTATTTCACATAATTAAAAATGACTCCCTAAACGTAAAGCTGTACTGACAATGGTCACATTTTGTCACCTATATTCTTTCAATTTACAGAAATTATAGATGAATAAATCCATACAGAACAAGTCTGGAGTAGGATTGCACAGTTTAAGGCTGGTTATCGAAGCATGTCTTTGAGACCTTGTCGTTTATAAATTCTTAGAGTAACTCCTCCAGCATCAGAGACACACTGTCGCTGAGCAGCTTCTCTAACTGGACTCCACAGCTGGCTCCACAAGGGCTGGAGTGGAGATTGAAGTGTACACTGAATTTGGATTTGTTAGAATCATTGCAGTACGCCTTAGAGCTACCACAGCTCCATCCCTCCTCTGCCAAGCTGGTCTGATTTACTCATTCAAGCCTCCAGCCAGATGCCCTGCCAAGACATTCTCTACTTCAATTTTAACCGTTTTTACCCTCAAGTCAACTAACACACGCACGTAGACAACTAAATGCCAACTCTTTGCAGTTGGAAATAAAGGAACCATGAGAGGCATGAGCCCACATGCTGTGCTTTCCAAATACATCCCCCTCCCATCTTATTTCACTGAATAAATATTGAAAATCACTTTTTGTGTCCAATTTGATAAATCTATTTAAACAAACATGTATGCAAGATTCTGGCTTAGGAAATTAAATGTAGGAAATCTTTCAACAATTAAAATAAGAGGTGCCACACTATCTGTATGTCTTTAATTTGGCAAGACCGATCCATTCCTGAAAGAATGGTGACTTATTAAATCATTGGTTTGTTGATTTGATTAATAATAAGGTCTGTTCAAATCATTTAGAGATTACCCAAGGTTTAGAAAAAGAAAAAAAAAGACTTGATTTCACCTTCCTAAATGACAATTTAGTCTTTACAACTGAATCTTAATCTATCATAATAATCCATCTGACCTCAAAGAAGCTCACATTTGAATTTCTCAGATGGAAACCATCTATACCAAAAGTCTTTTTTCAAATTCCTAAAAGAGATTTAAATGACTTTGGTGTTAAACCCATTGTGGTTGAGTGCCCATAATTGATGGACATAATTACAGATTGGAAACAGATTCCCATTCACAGATTTTTTGATTCCCTAAATCAAAGTCAGTTTGAAACACTAGAATGTATTTTCTCATATTACTGTTAACATTTAGTCATTTAGTCATTTAGCAGACGCTCTTATCCAGTGTTAAACTATGATTGTCTGAAGCAAACGCTTCCGAGAAAATGACAGTGGTTTCTATAACGACCTTGTCCCAGCATATTCCCGCCCCCCCCCCTCCTCCCCTGTAATGATGTTGGCTATTTCGACACACTCTCCCAGGTGCTCCTCCTGTGTGTCCTGAATTAACTTGCATGTAGGGGATCATTGGGAGGTAAATTCAAACTGCGAATACTGAATCATTCTCAGTGTGTGAAAATCAAGATATAATCAGAATGTCTTTTGTTTGTGTGTCAATAAAGCGCCTGACCTAAAGATGAACCTATCCGCACGGCTGGACATTTACCTGGTATTTCTAAAGCATCAAATAGCTCTTGAACTGTTTATGTATCCTACATTCTTTGTTGAACAGTTAATTCTGAGGACAATGAGATAACTAGGAAGTCAGAATTTGAGGTTGAACTAGTAGGCTACCGCTGATAGCTTTAGGCATTAAAACAAAATTGACTTTGCAAAGAAGGAAGCGATGAGGGATGTATTTTGGAGGCATTGACCCGTGTCCCCTGACTATAGGGCTGCCCTGGTGAGTAGGGGTGTGGCCTCTCATGCTCCACTTCCCCCTCTCAGCCCCTCAATGGACAGGAAGCAGCACCGTCCTGCTTGTGTCTCCCTCCTGAACAGCACCACAACAATGTCTAGTTTGTATTAGTATTCACGCGACTAACAAATGTTATTCACAGTGGTGAGGAGCACGGAAATGAACGACAGGCAAGCTTGCAGAATGGGGTTTTGCTCACCTGCTTTACCAACACAGTGTTTCCCATGTACTTGCCTTCAGGTTGTTCTTTTTACACACACAGACAAACAAAAACATCATTACCCCCCCCCCTCCAGTTGTGATGAACAACCACGCTGGGTTTTCAGGGACATAACTACACACACACACACACACACACACACAGGGATCACAGGGCCATTAGAATGCCCTGCTCCATACACTACATGACTGTGTGGCCCACTTAACTGTTCCACAATGTCCTTCTACCTTATCAACTCCCACTCTGCCATTCTAGAGCCTCCCTCCAGTCACTCACTTCGCACTTTACCATTCTAGAACAAATTTGTACCTACTCTGCTCTCACTTTACCATTCTAGAACATATTTGTACCTACTCTGCTCTCACTTTACCATTCTAGAACATATTTGTACCTACTCTGCTCTCACTCTGCCATTCTAGAACATATCTCCGCCTCTCCAAAACTCCACTCTGCCATTCTGGAACCTATTTCTCAACATCCACTTCCATTTCAGAATATCCTCTTATCTTCCTTCCTGGTATCCACTTCCGCCATTACAGAAAGTGAGTCTCAAGTGAACTCCTGGTGTCCTCTGCTGATGGGCGGATGTGAATGTCGATGTTTGACGGCGTCACCCTATCAAGTCACAATTTATGTGCACATGGTGCTTTAGCTTTAAGTGGACAAAGATAATCTTGGGCTTGTACAACGTATTCAACATATCCGCTCTGAGGAGACTGACAGTATGTTTGGCTTTTCTAATGTTTTTCTGTCCTCTGTCCCCGACACCTACCTGAAAATAAATGATGCCAATTATCGCTGTGTCTACCTGACTACTGCACACCGGGTCTAATGCACACTTGCTTCGTCACCTAACAGAGCAAGGCTAAACAGTATGGATCTTTGTCTGGACGTTCACCATCACCTTATGATGAAGCTGCTCTGTTCTGTCTCTGCTCTGATAATAGGTTTCACAGCAGGGGTAAGGCCTCATCACTTACAGTCAACCGGGTTCATTGTTGTAAATACATATTAAGTCTCTGTCAATTTAGCAGATGAAGTCAGGGTTGGGTGAACTGAGCTTGCAGCAGGGTGTGTTAAATAGACCAGATGGTGACTGGATCTGTAAGTAGGACGGTTGCTTGTTTGATGCTCACTGATAACTGTTACATCTGACTCGCACCATCTTTTTAATGGAACCTTCATTACATGTTCACACGTGTCCATTCCCTGGTTGTTCTGGCGAGATGAGAATGGGCGAGTCTGCCGGAGGGTCTCACCTGTTCCTTGACGGAGGCCAGGATAGCGGAGGTGGTCTCTGCCTCAGAGCCGTCCCCGTTGGAGGCGTTGAGGACTGGGCTGAGCATGGTGGCGTTGTCACTGTCACAGGCCTGTTGGTCCGGCACTGGCATCACTCCTGGAAGACACACATCAACACAGATTCAATACTCCTCAACACACACCTACTGTAACGCTCAACACAGGATAGACTATGGTACAGTGGTTCACCTGCCAGCATGTGGCCTCCATATTGGTCTGGAAACACCAACATGTTGAAACTCAAACGCAGGGTAGGTCGTGTTGCTGAGTTTGATTGGATGGCATTTGGACCGAATGCTATGATTGGACGGGCCTACTTGTCTGTCTGCCTCTCGGAAGTAGTCAGGCAATGTGTTCATTTACAGTCCCCTTTACTATATGCTCACTAAAATGAAAGCCTGAGTATTAGCTGTGACGGCTGACATCCCAGGGCCCAGATTCAATATTAGACTGAACAAAGAGATTACTGTTCTGTACTGAATCAGATTGTAGATAAATAGCTAACACTTGTTAACTATCCCTGTCACAGCATTATCATCTGAGAGCATGGACTAATAATTTCACTTGTGTGTGTATGTATGTGTGTGTGTGTGTGTGTTTGAGATATGTGTGAGCTTCTCTGTAATTTATGTCTGTCAGATTGTGTGTGTGTGTGTGTATGTCTGACCATGTGTGTAAATTGAACATAACAATGGCTCCGGCGTTACCAAAAACGAAAATGGACCTAAATCTCCTGATAATCCTAATGTAGTCTGACCTCAAATAATGGTTATGACAGCCCAGACGAGGGCTCTAAAAGCTGATGAAAGCTTGTAAAAATGGATCCTGTGCACACACGGTGACTTTAGTATTCTTTAGTATGCATGTGTGTGACAGCAGATTTCCCAGGGTGAAGGTAGCAGAAAGTCAACCGTAGCCTGGAAACAGAGGAGACTATTCTGGGATGCTGCCAGGCAACAAGCCCTGGACATTGGCTGCTAACATGGCTGCTGACCAGCATCCTTTGCTTGTCATCCATTTTAAACAGAGTTCCGAGCTCTCTTCCTCTTTGTTGTTTGTTTCCTTCCCATCTCTTCCCCTCCGTATCTCGCTCTCTCATATTATACCGTCTCTCCCGTCTAGACACTTTGTCTTCATCTACTCCACCCCGCTTTCTCTTTCTCTCTCATTCTCTCCCTTTCTCTTACCAAGTCACTCCATCTCTTGTTACATCTCCCTCTCCCCTTACTATTTCTCTCTCTCTCTTCCTCTCTCTTCCTCTCTCTCTCTCTTGACCTAGTTCCGTGCCTGCTCATCTCTCTTCCAGTCTGTGAGTTCTAAACACTGGGTACTTATCTGACAGAATGTCATCTCTCCCCAGTGTTCTTTTCCCCTGGGGTCACCACACCTAATGTCATCCTCATCTGTCATTAGCAAAAACCGAGCTCCACCTTGCCTCAACTCATTTCCTACTTCCTTGTGGCTACAGGAAATGACACACCCATATCTATAGTTGGGCTTGTTGGAGCATAGAATGTTTAAAACAACCCCCTGACCTCTGTTGAAAATTGTCTTCCACTACCCTCTGATGTTCCATTGTACCATCTTTGCTTTTGGGGAAGAAAGTATGAAAACTGGATAAGGACATTCAGTATGTCAACATTCCCTTTCTTAACACCAAAAGCAGTTAAATTAGGAGGCAAGCTGCTGTCATATATAGGTCAAGCTGGCAGGCTGTGGGCGACCAGGGATGCTGATACCCAGAACTGACCAGTACAAGCTGCTTTAGCCCAGCAGTGACAACAGTGACATCTGGGGTTGGAGGACATATAGTCCTGCAGGCCTCCATATGCGGCCAGAAGAAAGGCTGGATTAGGCCTATAGTCTGAACTAATCTTGGATATTCGTCTGTCTGATTGATAAAGACCCGATGAAACATTTAAAAAATCTCTTTTGTATCTTATCGAAGTTCAAACTCTGCATGTTTCCCCAATGACACATGATTCAAAGAAGAAATGTGTCTGCTTTTTCTGATGTGAAATTACTGTAAGAACGTTTCTTACAAAACGACATACTGCACCTTGAGTCATCAGAGAAAAGCTTTTAACTGGTACAGTGTATTAATAGTAAGAAGATAAACATCATTTTACATCAAATTTCATATCTCACACTGTACCATGTGTACACCAAATCAAGACCAAATATAAATGGTAAATTTGAAAAAGAGTCCCCTTTGTCTCATTAAATCAAATTTTTTGCACTACTAGTCATCTGTGATTCTGTCGAGACACTTTCAACACATTCGTTCTAAATTCTAAATACAGAATTCTCTCTATGTAGACTTGACACATTAAAGCAACAGTGAGCAGAGAACAACCATAGGTTGGTTCTGAAAGAGCAGATTGTCTAGTCGATAACAATCTAATTAACATCAAACGCACCCTGATGCATAGTGAAACGGACTCTTAGCCATCTCAGAAGCTCCTGCAAAACTCTAAGAACACTAATGGAGAACTTATGGGCTCCACACACACGCAAACACACACACACACACACACAGTTAAGATTATCGATTGCCGTTTGGCAATCCTCCCCTGAATGTCACTTGAGGATAGCTTTGATGAGGAGGACGACACACTTACAGACTTTACCCACAATGAATATCCATTATTCAGAGTCACAAAAGTAGGCAGACGCAAACGACACTAAACCCACCACAGAGTTGATGGTGCGGGTGGTGAACTGTGATGTGACTGACGTGTTCATTCTAACAAGTGGAAGTGCAGGTTATTCAAATTGGGGTCTTCAAGCACCTTAGTTCAGCTCTCGAGAGTCTGATCAGACCGATCAAAAAGTAAACAGAAATCTGGGGAAATACTTTGAGTGTTTCCAATGCAATCTAGAGTGTAGGGTCAGAATTTTGGGGGCAATAGCCCATTGTTTACAAGATGCAATTGAAGTTAAGTCAACCATGGATAAATACTTGAGATGATGAAAGACTGGCTTGTATTAGCATAAAAGAATTTCAGGACAACAAAACACATTAGTGAAGACTAATGAATGTGGTGAAGCAATATTGTCATGAACAGATCAGAGAATAACTCTTAATTTCAGACACAGACATCTCACCCAGATTCTACATCTGATGTGAAGTACATACAGTCACACAAAGCAGTGTGGACACAGCATGGAAGACGAAAGGATGAAGACTAGAGACATTTAGTATTTGGCTAGTAACTAAGGTTCCTGGATTCTCTCTTAGGCCTCACTAGTTGACCAAATAGCCAGTCCTCAATTAACCAGCTAGGTTAGCTTGCGCTGTGCTATTCTCTCTCTCTCTCTCTCTCTCTCTCTCTCTCTCTCTCTCTCTCTCTCTCTCTCTCTCTCTCTTTCTCTCTCTCGGGTGAGGATGTGGCAGAAAAGAAGGATGAACATCAGCTGTGAATAGCCTTACCTGACAACCTGTTAACCTCTCCCTATCACAGCCTCTCATCACAAGGCATCTGTCGGCTGCAAGCCTCTCACCCCAGCGCTTGAACCATCAAAGGCCTTTGGGATCTGAGTATTCAAATAATGAACCCCAAATGTCATTGACGATGAGCTGGAGTAAGCAACATCCGTTTCAGCGTGTGGTGTGATGATGGGCTGTGTACTCGGTGTGTGATTACCATGGTAGGAGGTCTGACCACAGATTGGATTTGGGATTGCTTCCGGACTGGCACTGGGTCTCTACCTGTATGTTCATATCATGATGTGTTCCAAGAATGCATTCTGTGGCATTCTAGTAGGCTTCATCAACTTTCTGTTATAGTGATGCTTCCTGAAATGTGTGTGAAACAATGACACCAACAACCTCAGATGCAAGGCTGTTTCATTGTTCTAGTACCTTCAATGTGCAAAAATGAACCCTAGTTTAGTATGGCGGTGATGCTTCCTGTAGGTTTATTGGCATGCTGCTACACTCAGTGCAGGGCATCATATTGCCTCTCCAGATAAAGTTGGGGAAGCTGCAGGCAATTATACTCCTGCAACACTACTGGTCCCTGAGGAAGCCAGAGCATGACAGAGATGATCAAGTATAATTAGTGTGTGTTTGTGTGTGTGTGGGTTGTGTGTGTGTGTGTGTGTGTGTGTGTGTGTGTGTGGGGGGGGGGGTGTATGTGTAATTAAAACAAGCCTCCTCTGCTTATGAACATTTTCAGTTACAAATTCCGGGATGATTAGTTTGGAGAGTGTCTGGGCTTCCACATCCGACACAAGTGTTGATTCCCTCATTTCACGTGCATCCTCTACGTACCAAACGTGACGATGCATTGCCAACTGACTATGCATATAGCAAGCTATTCTGCTCCTTGAAATAAATAATACAGGAAATTGAGCCGGAGGTTTTCAGCAGCGAAGGGGAAGGTGGGGAGAGGAGGGTGAGGAGAGACAGGGAGACTGGAGGAGGGAAGATGTGGAAAAGATGTTTACGGTGGAGAACATGAGGGGGAAGGTGAGGCTGAGAGGTAGGTCTAAAAAAGCACAGGGCAACTGTGGGAGGAGGGGGGGGTGGACAGGAGGCTCACGAGAAGACAGGGAGAAGGGGACAGCGGTGGTGAGGCTGTGCTGGGAGGCTGTGCTGGGAGGCTGTCACAGCTTGGCCCGCTCTTCCACACCAGAGAGAGCAGGTTCAGCGTGACCACTGCCTGCTCATGCATAACTCAACCCTGGGCTATGTGGAGATTCAAGCAGTCCAGAGCTTAATGGCCCTGTGTGCGCGTGTGTGTGTGTGTGTTTGTTTAGCTTTGGAGCTGTTCGCCTTGGTTTTCACTCAGCCTGAAGGCATCATACTACTGCTAGGAGTTTGTGTGTGTGTGTGTGTGTTTGAATCTCCCCCACTGCATCCCTGCCCTAGAGAGACAGAATATACCTCAGATAGAGCCAGCTGCTGACATTTACAACAGCACGTCAACACTGCTACGACAAGATCCCATCAACAGTAATCACACTGCCTGGGTTGGATCTCTCACTAGAAATAGGGATCTAGACAGTTTAATCCATATTGATCCCTCTGGAATAAACGCCTTTTATTGGAACAGTTTACGAGTACATTACATTCTTGCCAGATACACGGTGATATCATCCGTTCCTTGCTGGTCGCTAGTGTAGAAGTAATCTGTTCTGGATGATTATCTTGGGGCAATTTCAAAACATTTCCACCAATGTTGCTGGTTAAAATTGGTTGGTCTTCGTCAGAAAGCATAGAGGCACAGAACAGCACAAGATCTGGATCCAAAGTCTCTAGAGAGACACGTGCATGTGCATGGGTCAGTGCTGGTCTTACTGGCTTAGCTACAGTGCTACACAGGAGAACACAGAAAAAATCCAAGACCTGGAGATGGTTTGGTCATGGGGCTTCATTGATTGGCTGGAGTGTGGTTGCCATGGATGACCCCTGCTGGTCAGATGATGAAACAACAACGGCAGGGATGGGGGAGGACCTCAGGGCAGAGTGGGGGTGGGGGATGGGGAACATGGCAACCCACCACCTTACTCTTTCCCTGTAGCATACAGAGCAGACACACACACATCCACACACACATGCATGCCAGCCATGATCTAGTCTGTGCCTGTCCCCTACTGAATCAACTGACCTTCAACTACGAACAGACCCCTGTCTTTTTCGCTGGATGCAAACAAAACAGATCATCTCCGTTAGCCAAAGTAACACTGGGCCCTTGCCTTGTGGGTTTACACTGTTACTACTGTTTAATGTGTCATCACTCTGGAATATAATCGACATGCAGTTACACGACAGTACTCATGAAAATCCTTCATTCTTTTAATCTGGGAGTACTTTTCACACACAACCTTTCATTAAACCAAGCGGTTGTTATTGATGTTAAATATGATATTTTTGAAGAGATAAACAAATGTCAAAAACAAGAGCATCCACTAAAAGAATCCCCTAGGGTTACTGTAAACTGTCTCTAAAACTTTTAATGATGTTTGCATCCTCGTTAGCTTTATGCTCTCTGTCAGTTATACAGTGAGTGCAGTAGGCAGACATTGTTGTGTGTGTTTCGCTGTGAAACGTGCATATGTGCCATCACCGTAGACAACTAAAGATCTGCTTTGAGGATAATCATATCATTCATTTGAGTCTCTCCTAGCCTTGGATCCAGCCTTGTTTTGCTTTGTATCGTTTTGATGGTGTAAACAGTGTCTATAAATACGATCAACATGATGAATTATGCATCATACAGATCCACGGTGTACAAAGGAATGCACAAAATGACTCCACCAGAAGAGTGATGAAAAAGATTACGAAACATAGTCATGACCAACACAAAATAAATAGAGTAGAACAACGCGCCACCACCCTTCACTACAACCCAGATGGAGTCAGAGAATCTGTGAAGGACCCCCATCAGCCCCTGGTAACAGTGCAACAGAGACAGGACTTACTGATTACAGTGGAAGCAGAAAGTAGCAGACTGTTTTCACAGAAGAAAATAGAGAAGGTCATATTGCCACAATCACAGGTGTTCTACGGGAATGTGATGTTTCATGGCAGCAGTGTGGGAATGTTCAGAACATGCATTATACATCCACTTGACTTTGAAGGCTCCCAGAAGGAATGACATCACTGGAGAATTCTCTGTGGTAGGAGGCATCAAAGAGCCAGCAGGTATGGCTTCTGACAGCCGCTGAACACAGCATACAATGGAAATAAAACATAGCTCAAGGAATATGAGAGTGAAAATTTAAGTATTCATGAGTGAATGACTGTTTCCACAAGTGAATCAGGGAATACAGTGTATAGTAAGGAATCGCTTTGGGAACAGATCTGATGTGGCCAGTCAATACAGGCCGTTCTTTCACTCTGATCACCAAACTACTATAGAATAATGCACTTCTGATTTTCGATCTTCGGCTGTACTTTCAACACTATTTGTACATTGCTTTGGATGAAAGTGTCTGCTAATTGAATATTCTAAGGCAATGTAACAGTGTGAAATACCACTATCTGAGGTTAATTGTGTTAAGATGATCACACACCCACACACAGAGTGATATGAATTCATTCTCATTTAAATGCATGAAAGGAAACACAATACAAACAGACATACACTTCCACCATATTTTATGTCATATATGTGATGGCTGGACCTATAGATGTTCCTGTACATTTATTTGCTCTTTTATCTAAACAGATGACAAAAGAAATGATGACAAGCACGCCCTGTAGCATGTTTACAGCACGATCCCCCTGTCTCTTTATAAATAGAGGCCATGAACACGGCTGTCTCTCGTATTTCATGTGTCACTGTGTTTTATCATCACGGGTAGAAGTGTTCACTGAGCACGGCAGGACTCAACTGTGACCAGTGGTGATATGCATACTGAGTATGCATCTCTGGAACATTGCTGGATGAGTCTAGATGTCCTGCAGATGATCACTGGGTCCCATGGGAGCTACCTTGGTTACCTGTGACCATGCCAGACCATGTTATTCATCTGAACTAATGTGTTGACAAGACATCAGATCCAAATCCTCTCCTCAGATCCATTTTGAACTGTGGACCAGGATAGACCCAGCCTGCTTTGAGCATCTTATTTCAGTAAGGACTATCTCACAGAAGAAATGAGCCTGGGCCAAACAAGCCAGTCTCTCATCATTTCAAGTATTTATCCAGATTACATTGGCATCACAACGTATTTCCCGGGATTTCTACAGGTTGGATTTCAAAATAAAGCCCCAAAGTCCGGGAGCTACCACATACTCAATGTCAACCCCTGAGAAAAGCAGTCTCAAAGGCTAACACACAGTTTGTCAATCGCTAATATGGTTTGACAAGGCGGTTTCTGGATCCATCCCCTGACCAGCCTTCACTGCGCTCCATGGACGCCCAGCTGTTGGGAACTCCCGACTTCTCTGGTCTCCCACTGCTGCTCTGCTTCCCCTGAGACTGCCTTGTGTTTGCTTTCCCAAATCTTCTCAAAGATCTAATCTGTAACTCACACATCCCGAGTGAATGGTGAACAACACTCTCATTTTGTATAAAGGGATTATGTTGTACAATAACAACACATGTTGAATGACTTTCAAATGCATGATGTCTACATCCCCCACTCGGATCAGAAACACTACAGCAGCACTGACAAGGCATTCCAGGTTTGGGTCCAGATCATATCACCTTCGTCATCGGTTCAAATAAGCGTCAACATGCAGAGGAGAGATTAGCGTGTGCCACAGAGGCCCGAGGAGAGGACCAGGGATGAAAAGAGAGGCTTTAGGTCCCAACAATAGCTGGACTCCACAGCCCCAGACAGCACTTCCTAACAGGGAGGGGCAGAGACAGGCCCGCCCTCACTTATGGAGCATCGCAAACACAGATACATTTGAACTCTAACTACAAGATCTCACATTAACTACAGGACAGTAAGATTTGAGAGTTAACCTGAAGCAACATCATTACATAAGGTCGGACATGCAGTAAATTGTGCTCTGACCTCTACTTACCATCAACACATCTGCTTGAGTCGTTAGCTGTAACAAACTAGCTGTAATAAACTCGGCCACATTCATTAGACTTAAACTGCTCCACCTGACACAAACAGAGAGATAAGTAATTTGGCAATAAGCTTGACATAGATTGATTAAGTGAGTGCAATAGAGAGTGGCTATAGCACAACACCGAAAGAGAAAGTTAAACCAATTTAAGAATTTGGCCAGAATTCAAGATGTATAAACTTTTGTTTAACAAGATGGAAACCAAATATTTTTCCAAACCAACATAGAATGTACAGCGGTAGGCTACGGTACATTCTGTCCAAAATCATTTTTCAAATTTAACAATTGTGCAATTGAATAATTCATGAAATTTCTGCTGTGAAATGTTAGATTTGGTTTGATGCTTCCTGCGTGTGTAGCCTGTGTGCGATTGATGACCAGGACTCGTCCATTATCTTCCATCTCGCCTGTTAGCAGGGCTGAAAGGGGGCTGAGACGAGACACGCCGGCCGGGCCTTGATACCAATCAGTCGCCTGGATGATTGGAATACAGCGACCTGCTGACAGACTAGCCGCTGAACACCATCTCGTCCCCGCCAGACACGAAACGACTGGCTTATCAACTCAGCTTATCAGGTCAGCTACAAACAATTCCTTTTGATAACAGCCTCGTTGGAACTGTTTTAAGGAGCATAAGACGGGTTTCGAAAACGAGAGGTTTTAGGGTAGGGCTGGGTTGTTTGCCAGGTGAGGCCAAGTCCATTCACTGAGTAACTAGTCACGCGAGCATGGTTCTTTTGGTATTATTAAGCTACTCAATACTTTATGTATCTACCTCCATCTATCACTGGAAATACATGACCCTGTATGAACAAAAACATATTTGGGCTATTCTGGTCATGCCTAAGGTCTACAAACAGGCGTAGTTTAATATTAAAGTGAATATTATTTATTGAGGTTCACAAGGCTGATACATATAAGACTGTAAAGCTGACATGGGAGAATGTTGTGTGACACACTTGTATACTGTTTTTTTTTACACTCAATTCTTCTACTCCATCTTGAAATGATCAGAATACAGGCTACCTAATAATTGCAAGAGCACAAGGAATCACCAGGAGAAGCTTTTGCATTTACACACAGCGTTGACATGCAAACCACGCTGGGATCACATTTCTCCCCTAATTAAAGACACAATTCAGTAGGTTGGATCCGGTCTCATTTCTACCGGGTCAGAAAGCGAAACTCGGGACAATTAGGCATGATCAAAACAGGATGATTCCTCTTGTAATATTCATGTGGCATTGCAGTCATAACACGACCTTATACGGGGCATCACAAGCAATAAAAAAGGGGGGAAAAGAAATTAGGGGAGTTTTATGCAGTATCCATAACGTAGGCTAATTTATTTGAGTCTAGATATGGCTGCTCTAGACATAAATATTATTAACATAAAAATCACAGTCCACTAATGATTAACCTGTAGGCCACAAACGAATTGAGATGTGCTTATTCATTGGCAATCATCAGCTATGAATTAAACGAAACGTTTAATCGCTCCATCTATTGCCAACGCATTTGGACTGCAGACAATAGATTTAACTGCGATCCACCGACGACCAATGTAATCTTATAAATATCGTTGAAATTTAGGTCAATGGGAAAGTAATACGTTTTTTGCATCCCCCGCCTTGGATGGCGAATTGGAGCTCTAATGGATTCCATTTTCAGTTCACAATCAATGCAAGCCTATAGCGCACAATAAAGCCACACATACTTCCTGGCGCTGGAAAAACATCTGGCAGAAATACCAAAATAAATCGAGGAAACCAAAGTGATTGCGAGACAAATATGTCCCTCAACCCTACCAGAGAGTACTGTCAAGTGCATAATTTATTGTTAGTGTGCGATATATGAGAGAATGACAGCTGGAAAAAGCTACTAGAATGACATTGCGCTTACTGTAAAATATCCCGGGGAACCGCGCTCTTCTCGACTCCCCTCGGTTGTTGTCCAATTTTCAAACCATATATAAGCGGTAAAGAAGCATTCCTTGCGAATAGTCCGCAAAACACACCTTACGCTCGACGTCGGTGTTGGCGGAAAGGGCAGCATCCACTGAATGGCCGAGTAAGACCGCTAGATAGGCTATGCGAATGGTATGGGAGACCGTACACTGCGGTGAGCAGCGGAGAAGGCAGAGGCGCTTGCTCTCTTCAATCCTCCCAGGTCTACCACATCCCCCATCGCCTGTCAATGATGTGCGGAGTCGTGGGTACCACTGCAACACAGCGACACCTACTGGTGATGTACGAACTTGAGGAGCAACCCGTCACTAAACAAGACAAGACGGACACATAAAGTATCTAGGGAAAAGAAAAGCTCTGCGTGAAAACTGGGACACAGAAAACCTAGATCCTAACAAACATACACAACCACTGTACCAGTGAAGCATGCCTAATATCATCATCTATATAGTGTCATTGGTAAAAACTGCTGCTGCTTGGCACTGCTCTTATGCTCCCTCTTAAGGATACTAAGTCAGTGTCAGTGGAAGGTTAAGATGATCCAGTTATGTCCCCCTGAGGACTGGTTCATCCAAGGGAGGTGGTCATGACTGCAGCACATGTGTGAGTGTGGTCCCTGGGGGAGGGGGGAGGGGGACCAGGGCACAGTCACAGACCCAGAGGAGGGCACACCTGATCCTTCTCTGACCTAATCTCCCCCTGGTATTATGCCATAGGCACACCACCACTCCTGAGACCAGAGCCTGACTGTTCTCCAATGATATATGCAGTCACCATATACATCATGGTAGCTAGCAGTGTAATGCTGGCCTATGAATAAGTATGGTAGATACATGCTACATGCCGAAATATTCAGATATTACCGAGAGACGACCAATGAGCTGTAATCATGAGGCAATCCAAATATTGATGTGGATGGGTCTGTCTCAAGACAATTGCTATTCTCACCAAGCCAGAGTGGATTATCATGGTGAACCAACATCCACAACAGCAACCACCCGACTGCTCGGGTGATGTCATTTCAGACGTGAGTGCACATACACAAGCACACACACACACACACACGCACAGACAATGTAATCCCCAGCTGAGCACGCGGTCTCCCTGGCATTGAGGCCTCCCTACAGAGAAAGCAACAGAGGTCTTAATCAGAGTGCTTCCGTTCTGGATCAATGTGCCGTCTCTCACTCTTTCTCTCATGTTCTCTCGCTCTCACCCTCTCTTGCTTTATCTTTTTCACGATCACCCTTCCTCACCCTCTCTTTTCCCCTCTGTCTCTCTCTCTCTCGTACTCTGTCCAGCTTCCCCTTTCTAACCCTCCCGTGGTTCTCTGTATGAGGGTGTTGAAAGCCTACATACTCATGACCTTGAAGAACAGATTAGAGGCTAAAAAGACGAGGATTTAGACCCCCTGCCACGCTGACACATCCCCCTCCCACCATAACCTCCAACACCCCAGGAGCTACATGCATAAACAAGAGTTACCAAGAGGACTCTACTTTTGTACTTTTACTTTAAAAAGTAGTATTGTGTCCCATATTTACATAGTGTCTATACACATCTTAACTAGATAAATGAAGTATGATTGTTGAATCTGAAGTTGTTTGAAACCACACATTTGAGAAAGCATAACCTTAGAAATCAAACGTCAAAGTCGACCATGAGGATGTCCTCTTGGTTTTAATGATGGAGTTTGGGGTTGGTTTGGACTTCTACTTGGTGTTACATCAGCGTCATCTTGTGGACCCAAAACAACAAACACGCCACGAATAATTGAATGACCTCATCCTTACAACCTTCTGTCAAATTATTCCAGTTTCAATAATTTATTTGAATTTTACGCAACCATATTTTTTAGTAGGCTATATTTATATTCATTAGCACATATTTTTTATTTAAACTAGAATTCATGTCTATTACTCACACCGTACACATTCTCGTTCTCAGTCTGATTATTTAAATTGTGTTGGCATAGATCAGAATGGTAATACTGAGTACAATTCGACACTTCAAACTAAATAGTGTGCAGAGACTAAGCTAACAAAGCCGTGTATATTGATGAAGCCTAAATGCTATTTTTTTAAGATGGATCTTCCAATATGGCAATATGCCGTCAACCTATTATCAACCCCTCATGCGTCCAATGACAGTGCGGATGTGAATTTGGCTGCTGTTCATTGGGCGAAACTGAGGAAACCTTGTCTATCAAATGATGGGATGGAAAATAAGCTGGGGCTTTAAATCACCGTAGCCGCTGTATGATGTGCGTATCGTTACAGATATGGATATTTGTTTTGGTATCAGCTGCAGAAGATGTTTTGGCTACAGTAAGCAGATCGAACAAACAAAATAGCATTAATTTCCCCTGGATTGAATAATCGCATATTATCCCATTGGTTGTAGGCCTCTGCGTTCGAATTTTGTGTTACTCGTTCGGAGATGTAAAACGGATATCACAGTAAGGGGAAAAAACGCTTATTGAAGGTAAGCTTTTGTAGCTACTGTACATGTACAGTTTTGAAGAATCGCGCGTTGGTGGCGTTATTCAAATAATACATGTTCTGTAAACTGGACCTCTGCATGCACAATATCTGATCGTTGCTGCAGTTTTTAACGTCCATGGGGTTGAGAGAACAATAGGCCATAGGCAATTATGTACTTAGCCTCTATTTACTGTGAACCTACTCAGTTTAAACAATCATAGTCTGTAATGTTAATTAATATAGCTTCCCAAGGACTGCTCTGTATTACTGCATAGCCTATGCTGTTTTTACTCAAATAGTTGTGTTGATCTATACAGTTGCCTACATGTCAATAGATACAGCTAACACACAGAGATACAACTAACACACAGAAAGAGTGAGAGAGAGAGATGGTCAAGTGAATATTGCCTGTTGACTGAAGCTCAGACTCCACACTGCATTAAATAACAGCCCTCCTCCCCTCTTTTCTGTCAAGAGTTGCTCTGTGAACATGTGTTAGGTGCAGCAATGACTGAGGTGGAGGCCACGTATGCAGACTTCATAGCTTCAGGTAGAACAGGGAGGAGGAACGCCTTGCACGACATCCTGCAGAGCCCCACAAACCCAGAGTCCAGAGAGCTGCCCCTGAGCCTGTCTCAGCTCAACATCAACTCCCCTGGTGAGTGAACATGGAACCCCCCCCCCCCCCCCCCCTTGTAGAGCTCATTGGTATGACTGGAGGGTTTTTTAACTAAATCTCTCATCAAACCAGGTGAGATTAAATCCAGTGTGATTCAACAACCTTTTCAACGGGTTTGGAGAGTCGAGAAGCGTGCGTTTGTGTGTACACGTTTGTGTGACACTGGAGGAGTAACACCAAAAAAACATCTACTAGCATTATTATCTATGATAATGCTAAGAATATTTTGTCTTATGTTTATATCTCTCCTGTTCTAGAAGGAGATGACATGGAGGATATGCAGGGCTCCTCCAGAGTGGGCCATCCACAGATGGAGCAGGAGGGCAGGGGAAACAGCTAACCCTTGGCCCTGACCCCTGACCCGGCATCTAACAGAGGTGGTTCGGTGACTACCTTACCTGAGACCTGAAGACTACTGTAATTGTCCCTGACCCAGTGCATCCTGACATAAGACAGTCATGAAGGATGTGAGAGTTATCTGAGGGTAGACTACATTGGCCTCACACACCCATCACTGTTAAACACCCTCTACAGGACACCACATCCAGTTTATTATTATGGGATGTTCAGTTGGTTGCTGGGACAACCGGAACCTACGGAGGAGCAGAGGTGGTTTGCTGGACTTATGGATGGAGGTGTGACCCATTTTTAACATAGAGACAACAGATCACATCACTGTCACTGTCTTCAACAATGGAGGAGGGACAGGTGTCAGACTGACAATATAATCTCAATAGGACTTATCTGGCTCAATAAAGGTTGAAGGGTAACAGCACAACAGGTCAGTAGTCATTGGAATAATAATTTATAGCATCCAAAGATGCAAGGAAATGCTATGGATTCTAATGGGGAGTTGATGTTCTATGACTGCTTTTCCAAAAGTCTTCCGAGTGACAGGTACTAGGATAGTGTATACATGTTGTTGTAGAGACTGAGAGGACTGGAGTAATCATAATGTAGCTTGTCTTTTTACAGCAAGAATATAAACACACACTATAACAATGTTTAGTGTTTTTGTTCAGTCTAACACTACAGGACATAACAGTAATTCTTTTTTTTTATAGCAGCACTGCCTATTCACAGTAGGCTCATATCAAAATATTGTTTAAAAAGTGTGGTTTTGTAAAATTTGAATCATGCTGTGTCTCTTATTCAGTGAAACTGCTGCACTGTTCACTTACTTGTCGGATGCCTTGTTTGGAGAAGTCACTTTAGATGTCGAGCACAGCTGTAGCAACCAATGATTTGTGTGGAGAAAAAAAAATATTTCAATAATTGTGGAAGGAATTGCTGTGTTTTTGTCATTAAAGCCAACGTTTTTATTATAATAATAGATAGGGAAAACGGTGTGCATGCCTTCACCTTCATATGTGAGACCGTTGTCTCATTATATCAATGAACATAGTCACTGTTTGCAGCTATTTCTGTGTACGAAAAACAGCTACATCAACATTTAACACGCCTGTTATTCAATTGAAAGAGTGCATGCTTTATCAAAGTCTTTGTCCGATTTTCCATAGTATAGAGTAGGTAGGGCTACCTGTTTTGTTTCATGCTGATTAATATAATAGCATGAGAGACTGTTAAATTTTAATAATCTACTCTGACATGTACTGTTTTTCACCATCCACGAAGTGGCGCTATGTGATTTTATTTGTATCAATAAAGGACTGGACAATAAACTCAATTTCATCACAAGTTGGTCTACTGTACATTCATAGTGGTTTGGCTGTAGATCTTTTACTTTCACATTTTGATCCGACAAAATGTACTAAATGTAAATGTTTATTCAAATTAGGAAAGTAATCTACATTTGATTATAAATATACGCATTTTAAATCTACATTTGCATTTGACTGATTATATGAACCATACAAAAACCATCCGACATCATAGGCAACCGTTTCTGAAAAGTAACACAACAGACCAATTGACCCAAGCTAACTGTCATAAACAATTTTCCCAGATTTTAAGTTCACTTTCATCACCCATAAAACATCAACTGTTTTAAGTCTAAACAATTATGCAAATTGGTGGGCAGTTGTACCAGGAAGTTGCCCTTCAAAAAAAGTCCCTACGAACTCCTGTCAGAAGTTCCTCATTCGGGCGGTAGAATGGAAGGGCAGTCGCTGTCAGTCCATATCCTTGCTCTTTCTTTCTAATGAAGACATAGACGAACGAAAGTTGACAGATCAAAGAAGCTATAAAGTTGGATAACCTCTATACTGTTAAACTGCACAGGTAAAAAATATATATGTTATTGCCACTAAGATGTTGCATGTATTTGTAAGCAATTAGGCTATTTGTCATAATTTTGACTTAATTCCATTTGATTTGGAAATAGCTAAGAAATATGTCGCCGTGGCTATGTCGCAATAACAGTAGACTATAGATGAGAGTCTTGGGAGTTAATTTAACTTGCAAAGATAGTGAGACTTAGGTGGGGAGTTGGTGAGGGTCTTCAAACCCAACTTGCTTAAACAAACTGGCAGTATCCTACCAGTTTCTCCAGGGCAACGCTACAGTTTTTTGTGTGCATTATTCTGTGCAGATGATGATAGACACATGGGAGTGCGCACTGCTCGTCCATGAACACAAACACCAACACACTGAACACAGTTTTCATTTCGCCTACAATTTAATATATTTAACTGTCTATAATTAAAAATACGATGATCTAACTTTAGATTTACCTACAGGTAAGGATAACAGAAAAACCAGTAGTCTTTCATCTGGCTTTTGAGCTTTGGTCAAGTCATTGCAGGCTGAATGAGGAAGTGCGCCTCAGTCTTAGACAGCTTTTCTGTGTCGGTCTGATGTGTCCAGAGCCAAACAAGGGGTTTCCTGCTGTCTAAAAATAAGATCACGACCACATATTTACAACGCAGTGAAGTTGTTCGTTGAGTTCTCAAATTCTGGTGTCAGAAAGAGAGCCATTAACTGAAAAGTTACATTAGTTAAGAAACTATTCAGGCAGAGGTATCTTCTTGATGGCTGAATGCATCTTTTCAGAAACACAATTGGTCCTCCAAGTGGAACCAATGATTAGAATACAAAATAACGCAATCCAAAAGAATTCAGGATGCTGTCATGGCATTGGTCCACGATGTTGTAGTGTATTTCCTGATATTAGTTTCATTCTATTGCTCCTGCCTCTGTCCTACAACCAAAATAGGAACACAAGGAAGTAAATATTCAAGCTGTTAGTATATTTAATTTGGCCAGTAGCTCCAAGGCTGTTAAACATTCTCTCAGGGTCTAAGGTATGAGGAAACAGTAAATATGGAATTTCCTCAAGGAAGAACAACAGTTTATAGGCACTGATAACACATTTTGTGATTAGAATGTTTTCAGGTATTTTAATAAATTTCTTTTGTATTATTCTGTGCAGATGGTGATAGACACAGGGGAGTGGGGGGAACATTGTAATTTAATTCACTCTTTACTGTAAGTCTTTCTCCCTACCTTCACCCCCTTACCCCTCTCTTGCTTTGTCTCAGGGGCGTGTCCAGACATTTTTGATAGGGGTGGCACAAGGGGTGGCCCGCCTCTGACTGGGCATATAGCCAATCATATTTTAAGATATTGGGGTGGCCAATCAGATTTCAGGGGTGACCCGTGCCACCCTAGGCCACTCCCTGAACACGCCACTGCTTTGTCTCTCACTCTTTGTTTGAGTTTTTTTTCTCATACTGGTCAATCCTGAACAAAATGATATAAGAAGTGTGTGCCCATATGTAAGTGCACAACATTTGAGTGGGAAATTTAAGAGACCACCCTTGCAGAATGGATGTAATTGTGCCCATCCTGTCCATCTGGTACCCCAAGGTGACTCAATCAAGCACTGTCTGTATTTGACTATTGTCTATAGAACAGCTATGCAAACCTGAAGAGACACAGGAAGTTGCAAGGCTAGCCCCTACACCTCAGAGAGACCAACAGGAAGTTAGCAGCAGTGAAAGCACAGCTTGTAAGCATGTTATTCTCACACACTCTTAACCCTTGTTAAACTCTCACCTTGATTTCACTGGTCTATTTACCTCACCGCATCATGGTCCTGCACTGGTGTATTGACTCCCAAACCTTGGTGTATGGGAAATATCCCAACTATCACCCCCATGTGCGTTTCTGTTTCTCATAGCAGACGTCATGGGTTGCAAGAAATCCAAACTGAACCCGGGTCTCAATGGGGGAGGCGGTCTGGAGGTGAAGAGCCAGCAGCCTGTACGTACTGACCCAACTGTCTATGTGAGAGATCCCACCTCCGGTAGACAACGTCTAGTAAGTAGAAAGTCAGGGAAAACGGATGTTACATAATAACTGACTTAGTCCCTTCCCTGACTTGGACATGGCTGACTCCGAGTATGAGGCTGTGTGAAGCAAGGTATTGGCTAATTAGGCAGAACTAGAAATATTTCCAGAAGAAACCAATGTTACTGTGTTGTTAGAAGGATGATATTTTTCTGTCTTTTTCTCTCTCCTTCTCTCTCATCTCTGTGGGCCATCTCAAATGTATATACCTTTTGATTTCTGTTTAGTATTGTCAAATGTACTTGACCTGTGTTCTAATGGCTGTTACAAATCCAGTTACCCAACTCAGTTAGAAATGTTTCAAGTAGAAGTCAGTGGTTGAGTGGAAAATGTTTGTGGTGTGCTGATATTAAACCCTTTCTACATGCAGAGCACTCCCCTTCCTTCTGGCCTGCTACCTGGTCAGGTGTTCCAGAAAATGGAAGGTATGATTCTATCCAGAGATTTGGCTTCAAACACTTCCTTAATAATCCCTTGATTCATTATTGTACTGTATATCAATGATTTTATCCAATCAGTCCTGTGTATTTTATTTTTTATGTGGTTTTTACCACAAATCTTCTTTAGGAGTATGTAATAACTTTCATATGCAAAGTTGTACCTCATCAGGAATTTGTTTTTGGAGTTTAAGTTGACAAGTAAATAAAGCTGTATAAGGCGAATATTAAACCATCTTATCTTCTATGGTTTTGTGACTAATTACATTTGATCACACAGCCATGTTACCTCCTAGTTTATCTCAATGTAAAGGTAAAAACATGTCAACATGGCTGTTATAGACCTGAATCAGGTCAACATGTTATCAATTATTTTCTGATTTTACCATATTTGTGTTTCAATTAGAGCAAGGTGATTCCGAAAAGATAGTTATTGCCATATACCCATATGAGGCAATTCATCCTGATGATCTGGGATTCAAGAAGGGTGAAAGACTTAAGGTTCTTGAAGAGTAAGTCTCTGTTCTTTCTAACACTCTACGTTATAAGTGTGCAGTTTGTTTCTACTCAATGTTTCCAGTGTTACACATAGAAGAATAGTCATTTTTTGGGTCGCCATTTTGTGTTGAGATACATGCTGATAATTATAGAGCAGCTCGATACATGTTGGATTCATGTCAGCGGCTAAAGGGTCTTCTATTGATCCTTCTATCTGGCTCCTTTTCAAACTTTGGTTGAGTTGGCATGAATATATTGTAATTGTATAAAGTCCATGTTGACCTGAATGATGTGGTCTTCCTTAGACTCGGGGAGTGGTGGAGAGCCAAATCTCTGACCACCAAGAAGGAAGGCTTCATCCCCTCCAACTACGTCGCCAAGGCAGACAGTATGGAGACAGAAGAGTGAGTGTAGTCAATGGAATTATTTAGAACGTTTTGCTTCAACGGTTTTAGCAAATTATCAAAGAGATTTGCTAAATGGACTTTACTTTATTCAGATGGTTTTTCAAGGAGATAACCAGAAAGGATGCAGAGAGACAGCTGCTGGCACCTGCAAACAAAGCAGGCTCTTACCTCGTTCGAGAAAGTGAAACATCTAAAGGTGCTAATCAGTCTGCTTAAAACAAAAAATCATTAGTTCATATGTATCTCCCTCTTCTGAGAAGATAGTCTTGCCTCAAGTTCTGTCTTAGCCCTGAAGCACCTTTCAACATCCATTGATGGCGGGTCTTGTCAGAGACAGTATACATGGTAATCTTTCTCCTCAACAGGAAGTTACTCATTGTCCTTAAGAGATGTGGATGCTAAGGGGATGGAGGCCGTCAAACATTACAAGATCAGAACCCTGGATAACGGAGGCTACTACATCTCTCCCAAGATCACCTTCACCGACATAGGCACCATGATCAAACATTACCACAGTGAGTTCTCCACAGGATGCACCTGTCAGTAGAAGATGCTAATAGAACATTGCTCTGATGCATTGAGACGCGCCATGCTTGAAACCAAAGGAAACTCAAGTATGTCTATGCGTGTGTGCCCTCTGCAGAACAATCAGACGGCCTGTGTCGGAAGCTGGAGAAGATCTGTGAGAAGCCGAAAGCTCAAAAGCCTTGGGACAAAGATGCGTGGGAGATCTCCAAGGAATCCATCAAGATGATGAAGAAACTGGGAGCAGGGCAGTTTGGAGAAGTCTGGTTGGGTTAGTATCAAATATTATGTACCTGCCATGTTATGAAGTGAGGGACTAGTGAGCGATTCATAGTCATCATGGTTGTTTGCACATGGTGTACAGAGTTATTAGGATCTAGGATCTAGCAGTGAGAGCTGTAGATGTTATCAAAGTACTTGTGAGAGGAAATGTGTGTGGGTATGTCAGAGTAAGAGATAAAGAATCTGTAGTTTGCGTGTGTATGCCAGCCATGAGATTTGCATTGGATTCTGTTATTATTCATCTACCCACCACCAAACCCATCCAGCTACAGTGAATAGCAGGAAGTAGTCGGCTTTGCAAATATACAAAACTGCCACTCCTCCTATGTCCCTGGGCCCCTCAGCCTCCTTCTGACACAGCTGCTTCCTCCAGCTCACCTCCGTTAGCCAGAAGAGCTGTTAACATGGCACCAGCCAGCATTTGTCGGCCAGGCTGCTTGGCCCGACTCAGTCAGACTCATGTTTCCTCCCACCAGCTCCTCACTGCTGTCTCACTCGTTCTCATCCAACGACAAGTACAACATTTGAAGTCCACTTATTAGTTACACTATAAATGTCATAAATCATGGATTCTTATCCCGTCCCAGTACTCCCTCTGTCGTCTCACTGTGGCTGAGGTGAATGCAAGTGCCCACTGGCAACAAAGCATTACCCACCTCGCTCATCAATGGCACTACCCACCCAGCTCTTCAAAGGCACTGTTTAAATAACACTACCACTTCAATATGTTCATATATCATAGCAGGTTATTGAAGGTGCTGCTATTAAGAAATTATGTTTCAAGAAGAACACTGCCCTTAAGTTTTGTACAGCCCCATAGATGTTGAATAACCTGAATCGGTCGGATACAATTCAGGATATGAATCTCAAAATCAAACTATCCTTATACACTTGTGTGACAATACCACATAAATTAACTACAGTTGGCCTGCAGCATGTTCGTTGAGTAGTACGATGTTCCCCCTTGAGATCACTGTGGTTGACAGTTTGTGTTTTCTCAAAATTCAATGAAGCTTAAACATCAGATAAATATTGGCTTGTGGCTTCTCATGTCTATTAATAGCTCTTATAAACACATTTTCGAGAAGTGGAACGATTTAACTGCTCAGTTGTATTGCTTCAACTAATCCATGCTACACTGGTCAAGGTTATACTGGTGGGGAAACAGCACAAAGAGTGAAATAATTCCATTAAATTATGTTTCAGTGAACTACTGTTGAAAGGTATGCTGACCAGAATGATACCACGGTAACATTTAATGTTTAAAATAGAGTCCGACTGTGTGTGGTCTGCCTAACTAAAGACTTTGTGGCAGTTATTGGCGGACGGTTATCGGATGAGAAGACATTCAGCGTAGGTCTTAAGTCCTGTGTCTAACTTGTACCACCATGGTTCCAGCCTCCTACAACAACTCGACCAAGGTGGCAGTGAAGACACTGAAGCCTGGCACGATGTCAGTGGAGGCCTTCATGGAAGAGGCTAACCTGATGAAGAAACTGCAACATGAGAGGCTGGTCCGCCTCTACGCCGTCGTTACCAAGACACCACCCATCTACATCATCACTGAGTTCATGTCTAACGGTGGGTGACACAAGGCGCACAAGGGCTCAAATGCTCACATGCAGACACGCACAACAAGTACACACTCACACACGTCCACTCACCAAGACTGTGTTGCTTGGGTCGTAGATTTCTTCATAAGCTTTCTTACAAGTTTGTCACACACACTTTGCTGTTTGTGTTAGAAAACTGTATTTATGTCTAACTATAGCTGCAGTTTTAAATGCATTACTTATTCCTCAATTGAGTTGATGTTCTATGTTTTTATAGGAAGCCTGTTAGACTTTCTGAAGAGTGAGGCAGGGTGTAAGATCCAGTTACCTAAGCTCATTGACTTCTCGGCACAGGTACTGTATGTTGCCAGCATTTCACACCAAAAACTATTGCTCAACTTTGGTGAATATTCCCTATAGTAAGCAGTTTGTGTATGGCATCACTCTTTCCATTGGTTAGCAAAAAAAGAGGAACAAGAACAAAAAAATGTTTGTGCCATTTTATTTCAGTTTCCATTTCAAGAACAGTGAAGTGAACATTCTCAATCCAACTCATTGGCCATGCATAAATTGTGGACCTGTGAACAAAACAAATAGCGTAATTATTTCAGACATAACAACTATAAATAGTTGATTGAGTTACTAGTTAAATACATGGTTCCTGTCCTAGTTTCAAGTACAGTAATCGTACATTATCTTCTAGTTAGATGATGGTGAAATGTTGTATTGATGTCGTTATCGCTTACGCTTCTAGGTTGGGTTTCACAACAGCTCCAGCTCTGTTGTTTAATACAGCACGTTATATATTAACTAATTGTTTCTTTTTTTCGATTGTATTGATCTACCCCTTATCTTTCATCTACGTCTCTACTAACATTTGAGTTGTGTGAGAACTTTAGACACACAGATGGCTGTACCACATCCTCTGAGTGAGAAAGAAAGAGGATACTTTTAGGGAACTGGAACCGTAGTCTTAGACATGGTCATTTTCCACGCATAAGCTCTCATACACAGTTCCAATCAGCTCTGGCGTGGTTTCATTTTTCTGTAAGACCATCCCAGACATGCCAGTTTTCTCTCAGGATGATGAACATAGACACATTTTTCGAGTCAGGAACCTGGGGTATTGCACACATTTGGTTCTTGAGAGGGCCCTGACAACCACATTCAATACCTTTTGTTCAAAAAATGTTTTCGATGTTATCCAACATGCAGTTACAGTGTTCTGAGCTGTTGGTTTGCTGTTGCAGATTGCAGAGGGCATGGCCTACATAGAGAAGAAAAACTACATCCACAGAGACCTGAGAGCAGCCAACGTCCTGGTGTCAGAGAGCCTCCTCTGCAAGATTGCTGACTTTGGTCTGGCCAGGGTCATAGAAGATGACCAGTACACAGCCAGAGAGGGTCAGTCTGTGCTTGTCATACAATCATGTTTATGATCAGAGGTACTGTATCAGGACAGGTTTGGAACATATGTGTATTTTCTGCTCCCAGGAGCAAAGTTTCCAATCAAGTGGACAGCACCAGAGGCTATCAACTACGGCTCCTTCACCATCAAATCTGATATGTGGTCTTTTGGAGTCCTCCTTTATGAGATCCTGACCTATGGGAAGATCCCATACCCAGGTGATTTAACTGAAAAAGCAACATGACACAGACAGGAAGAATGGGCTGTGTTTCATTCTAGGATCAAAATATGATATATTTAAGCTTGGTTTTGTCATCACTGTATTGTGTAAAATCTTTTACAAGAAGAAGCCTATTACCATTCAGTGAACCTGAATCTTTTCCGCCATCTAGTGGTTAGTCAGCTACGAGCTGACCAAACTGTTTCCCTTCCTCAGTGGTAGACACAGCAGTCTTTTCTCATCTCTGTCAGACCCATTAAGAGTTCCAAACCTCAATGGCTTGAGATTTGTTGTTGTGACGACAGATGACTTTGACGGACATACACGTGTTCACTGCTACTCTCACCATACACCTCCTTAACCTTGCTCCATGTCCGTCCCCCGCCCCCCCCCCCCCCCCCCCAGGTATGAGTAACGGCGAGGTGATGACGTCAGTACAGCGTGGCTACCGGATGCCCCGCCCAGAAAACTGCCCCAGCGAGCTCTATGACATCATGAGCACCTGCTGGAAGACCAAGCCTGAAGACCGGCCTACTTTTGACTACATTCAGAGTGTCCTTGATGATTTCTACACCGCCACTGAGGGGCAGTACCAACAGCAGCCCTAGAGACACAGTTCCAACCCTGGCTTTTGAGTTTGTAAACTTTGACAGCACCCGATGCAGTACCATTCTGGCATCGCTTGTTTCTCTTTGGTGCCAAACAAGCTGACTGAACTAAATCAACTTCATATTGAAGAATACACCTGCTTGTAAATTGCATATTGTAGAATGAGGCAATATTGTTGTTGAAAGGTATCCTACCCAACTCCTAATGCAAAGTATTGTAATTATTTATTTCTCTGAATGCTTTATCTTTTTAATCCATTCTTAAATTTGACTAGTGCCTTGTATTAATCTTTTTATTTTGTATTGAGGTTTTTGGTCTACCTATATTTTGCTTGACAAATCAAGGTACTTGTGCATTTTCTTAGGCTGGTAGCAGCATATTAAAAATGATTGCCTTTCCACCTGCCTCAATACTAAGGAAATCAGAAGGACTACGTACAATTAAAATAGTAATAGATAATATTGGCTGATCATAGATAATTTATGACATTATATACAGCCTAGCATTACTCAATGTACTGATATATTTTGATGATGACTTATATTCGTGTATTGCATGTGATTTATAATAATTTATCGCATTCGTCAATAAAACAATACAACAAAAAATTTTGATTGATTGCTTAACAACAGCACTGGCACACTTTTGCGCAGACCATTTGGCCTGGAAACCATAGCTGGAAACCGAATTGTACACATTTCTTGCAATCCCCCAATCCCTTGTAAGAAATCCTGGGGAATTTCAGAGGACGATGACTAGTTCAGCATCGGTCATATGACTATGACAAGATGGCCGCGCCCTGTGAGTAGCACAGGGGCGTGCCAGAATTTGACTGCTTTTATAACGTAAAGCAGCAAAGTGTATCTAACAACGCAAACAGCATCTCACATACTTCAGTAATAAACCTCACCATGAGCAAGAACGATCTAATAATGTAAGTAGCTACTTAATTGTTAGCTATTATCTATTTTGTACATGTTGCGCGTAAGCTAGAAACCATTTCAACCTTCGAGATGTGTTAGCAAGCTAACGCAATAGGTGTTATAATATCTGCCATATGACTGCATTGGATTGTTAGCCATAGCTAACCAGGTAATTTCTAGCAACAACCAGTTTGTGTTGTGGACAGACCAAAAGACTATCAACAGTTTTGCTCCGTCTTTCTTTTCAATACGTATGTAACCTAACGTAACTTAAACTAATCCGAAGTCAGATGTCAGTTACCTCTATCCGTTTTCTCCCAACCAGTTTTTTTCCCCCGGAACGTTTTCCATTCACCGCTTTAATGCATGCGACTGTGTTCAATAGTATTTCGAATCAGATGGCCAGCTAACTCTGTAGAGCCAGTAATATTATAGCTAGTTGGCTGTCAAGTCATTGTGAGACAGGACAACTTCAACAACAATACGAGTGATTGACTGTCCTGTGGGAGATTCTGTATTTAATTGTTGATTAGAAAGGATTGCACGTCAAGACTTATTTTGTATTGCATAGTACCTGATCTGGTTGTACAACGATGGCGATACAACACGGTGGACACCCAATAGCTTTACACAACCGTTATTCCGCTGTTGGGGGCTGATAACAGAGCAGACTAATTATCTTGTAGAATCAGCCTCCCTCCTCAGACCCTCCTGTGGGTGTCGAGAGTGATCCAGCCAGGGTTCTAAATTAAAAATGTTGATCACCAGCCATCAGAATTTCCACTAGCCAAATTATTTCCGGTGAAAATAAAAATTAGTTTCACAGAATGCATTTTATTAACATTGTTGGCATAAAAAACACATACAATAAAGTAAAATGAAGCAGAGAAGTATGATGCAAGTGTATGTGAAATCACGTGACTAGGGCCGTGTTCAGACTTAATTTATTTTTTTAGCGCCTTCAGCGCTTTTATATGCAACCCTATGGGAAAAATAAAGAAAAGCCATTCCCGACCCGTCAGCCATTTGGCATTATATTTTCTTTTCTTCGTTTCTCTAGTGTTATCAATGTCCTCATCCCCTGCCTCGTTCCTCTTGTCACCCCCAGAAGTTTCTCCGAACCACCGCCGCATTAAGTTAACTTTTTACTTTCCTACTCTAGCTAGCGTTAACTCTTATTAGCCTACCTCCTATGATCCTCTATGCTTCGTTTTACTTCTTCCTTGTGTTTTCTGGTGGACGCTCCGTTCGTTTCCACGGTTTCTCGCGCTGGTTTCACTTTAAACTGCGCGCAGCCAATGGGCGTATAAAACGTTATCACGTAGCATTACGGCACAGTGTTAATGGGAAACTAAGAGGTATTGCCAGGGGGATAAATGACCGAGAACCATGCCGAGAAGAGAGCCTTATGTATAATTTACTAAGATCTAGATTAGACTGATGGGTTACTGAATTAGTTGATTCATAGATGAATACATTACACTGTAGCCTACATCATACAGTATGATTCATATCATCAGATATAATCAGTTTGTGCACCTTTTGATTCCTTCTGAATGTCAGTTTACACATTCTCCAGCTTTACTGTGGCTTAGGCCCCAAGTGAACACATCTCTTTTTTACAAGTACTTGTTCCTCCTCTGCAGGCCTAAAGACTTCCCCCAGCTGCAGAACGATGCGTTCCTGCGGGCGGCACGTGGAGAGGAGGTCCAGCATGTGCCTGTGTGGTGCATGAGACAGGCCGGACGCTACCTACCAGGTGGATTTCTGGGTGGTGGTGGGAGGGGTACACATGTATCATATCGGGATAAGCAACCTTTGGAGCAAGGAACTTAAGCCGAAACGTATTTTGCCATTGTAGCATTGACTATGGCATTTTTCCTCACATTCATCTCTGGAATAATGCTTTGTGATTTGAATGTGTTTTAATGTGTTGCTGGATTTGACATGGTGTGTTCCTTCCTGTGTGGCCAGAGTTCCGGGAGTCCAGAGCAGGGAAGGACTTCTTTGAGACATGCCGGTCACCTGAGGCCTGCTGTGAGCTCACACTCCAGGTGAACACTTACAACAATGTACTTCTAGAACACTTGAAAGTCTTAACCGCTGGAACACTCTAGAACGCATTCTAGAACGCATGTTTGCTTCGAAAACACCACTAACATCTCTCATACTCCTTCCACAGCCACTAAGAAGATTCCCGTTTGATGCAGCCATTATCTTCTCTGACATTCTGGTCGTCCCACAGGTGAGGTTTCTATGGCATGCCTTTTTCCAACAAGATGTCTCTGTGTGTCGCTGAAAGTGCTCCAGTAACCCACCTCATCACTCCATAATTACACCCCTGTCTACTTCTGTCTCTCTCTCTGTCCATGTCTCCCCTCCATCCTCCTCTCCCCAGGCTCTGGGTATGGACGTGCAGATGCTTCCAGGAAAGGGTCCCACGTTCCCCGAACCCCTGAAGGAGCCAGAGGACCTGCAGCTCCTGAATCCCCAGGTGGACGTCCACACCGCGCTGGGCTATGTCTTCAAGGCCATCACCTTGACACGCCACAGGATAGAGGGCAAGGTGCCCCTCATAGGGTTCACTGGAGCACCGGTGAGATGACTCGGCTACGCTCACACCACACGCTCTGTCGTCGAGCTGCACATGCTCTGTCGTCAAGCTTCACACGCGACACATGCTCTGTCGTCTGTTTTTGTCTCTCTTAGCCTCCCCCTCTTCTTTGCCGTTAGTAGTAAACCTAACCCTAACCCCCACCCCAAACACCATCCTGTTCTAGTGGACCTTGATGGCCTACATGATCGAGGGCGGGGGCTCCACCACCCACTCCAAGGCCAAGCGTTGGCTGTACCGCCACCCGGAAGCCAGCCACAAACTGCTGCGCATGCTCACCGACGTCATCGTAAAGTACCTGCTGGGGCAGGTGGCAGCGGGGGCGCAGGTAATGCAATGCGTCCTGGGAGAATGAGTTTAGAATGACAGTGAGTTCAAAGATATGAGAGCATTGCTACACAAGCAACACAACATATGAAATTCTATGTAGGCCTGTGTTACAGGCCCGTTATTTATCCTGTTGATATTCCGTGACCCTCCCCTCTGGGTCCTCAGGCCCTCCAGGTGTTCGAGTCCCACGCAGGCTGTCTGGGGCCAGTAGAGTTTAAGGAGTTCTCCCTGCCCTACCTCCGAGACATCGCCCGCAGGGTCAAAGACCAACTCAAGGAGACTGGACAGGACATTCCCATGGTCAGTGCACAGACACACACTGTCTTCCACATCCATATATATTCAGAGATGTACACACACACACTAGGGGGGGCGGTATACCGTTATGAACGCGAATGCCGGTATTGCGTTGTGCCATGATATGGATTTTGCCATATTGTAGGCCAACAGAATCGAGTATTCAGCCATGTAATAATTGTTTATAGGTAGAGCTAACTCTACAAATATTTAACAGTTTTTTTGCGATCCCATAAACGTAGGCTACTGTTGAACGGGTAGGCTACTGAGAAGTCGATCTTCCGTGGCAATTAAACGCTGACAAATGTGGAAAATTCAACTTCTGTGACAGTGACACAGCGGAGTTACCCAATCCAAATCCATCCGAGTGCGGTAGATTAGCCGCTGCAGTGCAGATTGCATTGTCATGACATTTTAAGAATTAACTAATATATTGTGATAAATACCGATACCGTCAGTGCTTACGAATTATACCGTGATAAACATTTTAGACCATACCGCCCAGCCCTAACACACACACACATACACAAAACAACAGGCCTTTCATAAAGTACCGTAGTGTTATTCCATCAACAGATGGCGTTAAAGGACCAAATATATGACATGCTAGTTTCTCTTGCTGGTAGGAGTCTGATTCTGACCCCTTTCCGCTTCTGCCCTGTCCCAGATTGTGTTTGCAAAGGATGGCCACTATGGTCTGGAGGACCTCTCTGAGTCTCACTATGATGTGGTCGGCCTGGACTGGACCATTGACCCACGCTCTGCACGGTACACACACAAAACACGCACACCAAATCCGCACACTGATCCGTCAAGCTAACCATAACTGACGGTCATTGGTTTGGGGGTCTCACCCAGAGCATGTGTGCAGATCAGATGGGGGGATGGCGATGGTTACTGACCCCTGTTCATAGAATAGTGTTCATCATTACTCCAGGCTGTAGAAAGTGAGGGGGAAAGCCAATATTTGGAAACGTGCTAGTTACATCATGAGTCATTTTCTCTCTCTTTATTTATAGGAAACAGTGTTAGGTCAACAGTCAACTGTATATTCTGTCTTGGTACCCTGTTGTTTGACCGTCATGTTAACAACCTTGTGTTTGTTTTCAGGGAGCGAACTGGGGGAAAGGTCAGTCTCCAGGGTAACATGGACCCATGTGCTCTCTATGCCTCTAAGGTGAGACTTGTGACTGTTATCCAACACAATGTTGTCCTCATCCAACACTCATATACAACATGTTAACAGACTGGTTCGAGGGGAAGCTTATTTGCATCCTTTTTTATTTCTTGCTTTTTTCTCTGTTTCTCGCTCTGTCTCTGGACAGGAGCGTATATCGGAGATAGTGAAGAAGATGGTTGAAGGCTTTGGCACCAAGGGCTACATCGCCAATCTGGGCCATGGCCTTTACCCAGACATGGACCCTGAGAGTGTGGGAGCCTTTGTAGAAGCTGTCCACACCCACTCCAGCCAGATGCTCAAACACAAGTAACCAAGCACCACCTTCCTTCTCCGGACTGGCGTTCAAACCACCACAACTTTATGGAGCCCTCAAATAGAAATGTATTATGTATAGCATCATGTGCGTCTCTAAAGATGACACTTATGCTATTTCTATGTACAGTGTTTAACTGCAGCTCAAGACGTTTTTCCTTCTTGTCCACAGTCAATTTGCTAGCAGAGTAACCGCATAGCTACCAAAGACTAAATCGATTTCTTTTAGTTACTTTTTGTCAACACTTTTGGTTAAAAACATATTTTTTATTATACGTTAAGGATAATGTCGAGGTCAACATGTCTTCACACAAGACACTGACCAGGTTATTATTAAATATCATATTCCATTATGAAGAATGTTTGCCGAAGAAGGTTTACAGGATGTGAAATTACTTTTGTGCGTGTATAGATTATTTCAATTCTAAAATGGATAATCCCAGGCCTAAAGTAAGATGTTGAATTACAGGAAATGTTATTTCTAGGAAATGTTTTTTTTAATATCTGTACCCAAAATCTTTGCTTTTTTCATCAGTGGTAGTGCACCTCAGAAAAACAAGTGTATGAATAGAGTTACATGAGATAATCCTCAAATATACTGTGTTTTAAATGTTACGTGATGATCCATGCTGAAATGCAGTTCTGGCTGTTCTGGACTATGAAGCACTAATGTGTCTTGTTTTGTTACTTAAATGAAGATGGATTACAGTGCTCCTAATTTCAAATGTTTGAATAAAATGATTTTATGTTCAATGAGTCATTAGTTATTTGTTGTCCCAGTGCTTCATCTTGTTACTGTTCAATGCCTTGGAAGCCTCTATGATGTCAAACTCACTTTATAGATGTGAAAGGTATAAGTGTGACAATGATCACAATCAGTCAGCCTATCCTGGTGCACCATTATTTGAGTTTTTGTCCCTAAAGTATGTTACACTATGAGATGGAAACGGTCTGTCTACAGACTAGTTGCATTCCTGTTACATGTTGATCCATGTTGTTTTATTCAGGGACCAGGGAATCCAGTGAGATCAGAGTGTTTACCAACATAGTCCTGTTAACATCATACAGTTTCATTCTGACTGGTGACAACAAATAAGCCATACCTCTACCAATCACAGAGTTGGGTTTACAGGATTGGGTACGGTGCATGTTGATGTACACACACCCGTCCAATCATCTTTATGGATTTTGGTCACGCCAAATAAATAGTTTTGAAGTAGAGAGGAAAGCATTTGCATCACTGATTTGTCTTCAAATAGAATCCCTGGAATTATTATCATGATGGACGTGTTTCACACAAGATTTAATAAATTGTTAATCCCAAATGGTGTTTTCCTCTGAAAGCGATGGACTAAGCAGAGGAGCTAAATCCATCTCAGTAAATCCAGTTGTTTTTGTTGTTGGACGGGTCAGTATAGTATTCCATAAAAACATCACATGACCATTGTTGGTTTGTAAATTGGCACTGGTTGTGTGGAACGTGGATTGGGCTTTGTCTTGAAGGTGGCCTGTTATGGTAAAGGTGGGGACTTAGAAACTGTATGTTGTCATCATGTACATGAACAGGAAAGCTATACCGTAGATCTACTGAGTAGGCCGGAATTGGGGTTGGGTGATGGGACAGATAAACAAATTAGTCAATATATGGACTGATGGATGGAGGGATGGGGGACTCCTGAGCCAGCAGCTGCTGCTATGCTTTGCATTGGCCCACAAACGTCCCCATTGTTTGGATGTGGCTGGATTAGGCCAGCCATGATTGTGCTGTGAGGTGCCACAAGCCTCAGGGAGCATAGAGGGATGAAATCAGAAGAATGAAAGAAAATCACAAATCAATCTGCTGATTAGAGATGCAGGGACAAGGATGCTGTCACTCAGCAAGACAGTGCAAGGACAAAGACATGTGTGTGTGTGTGTTAGTGTGTGTATTGTGCCTGTCTATGTATAGATACTTTACCTCATGGGGTGGCAGCCAATCTGTGCTTCAAGAATAAAGGACGCCCCTTATCCCCAAGGCCTCCTTTAAAAGCTCGACTGGGGGAGCAGAGGATGGGTTTGTGTATGTGTGTGTATGTGTGTGTATGTGTGTGTGTGTGTGTGGGTCACACTCAATCTCTCACCAAATCAGCAAGCCTGAAAATCCAATCTGCTTTGGGAGACAGTGGGCTGTACATCATCTGTCAGGCTGTGGCACTATCAGCGCTTTATCAACGGGGAGTCGATGAGGCCGGCGTGACGGAGATTGATTGGTAATATTAACATAGGGGGGCTGATGGAGAGACCCCCAAACTGGAGGCACTGGAAGGGAGCCTCTCAGTGTTTCACATGGACTGCGGAGGAAGAGAGGGAGGGCTGGGCTGGGCTGTGCTGGGCTGCAGAGGGGAAGACCTCGCTGTCTTCTGCTGTGGAGGGAGGGGCCATCTTTGTGAAGTCACCGACTTGCACCGTCCGTCGGGTTCAGGTCATTATTCTTTTATGAAACCACGGGTTACGGATACACACATGTGGGCATGCACACACACAGGCTTATACACACATGCACACCAATTATGGGCTGCTTGGCTGGGAAATCAGAACACCAGAACAGAGCTCTCCAAATCAGCTCCCCGAAGAACCAGGCTCTTGACAGCAGAAGCCCTCATCCCATGAAGAGGGAGATGGTGGGGGGAGATGGTGGGGGAGAACACGAGCGCACACTCCTCGAACTTTCTTACAAACCCAGCTGCCAACTAGCAGTGTGGTGTTCTCCAGGGGTGAGTTATGGACTCACGAGGGGAGGGCTCCAGCACAGAGATAACTCCCACCGCCTGTAGGTCCTGACTGCGGCCGGCGTCCACCACTAATGATCGTAGTGCTCCGTTCCAGAACACCTGCCTTCAGTCCAAACGCACGCCCACCTGCACACACACAGACACGCACAAACAAACAACCTAGATGTCTTGTCTCACCTCAATGCCCAACTCCTCCCTATCTCCTCCCTCAACCCCCCCCCCCCCCCCCCCCCCCCCGCCCCCACCTAGACCCCCCTCCCTTTGACAGACCCAACAGAGGCAAGCGCCACACAGCAGCCAGGTATGAGCACCAATTACTCCTCTGTCTCGCCTCCTCCATGTCACTTCAACTACATCAGCCTCTCCACAGCAGCACAAGCACTCCCCAGCAGAGCTAACAGGGGCCCCGCATCCATATTTCAACAGACAGGCTGACTCTACTCAGACAGATTGGACACACACAAACACACACACACTCACTCTCTCTGGGGTGAACGAACTGCTGCTTGCTGTCCAGAACACAACGACATAGCCCATCTGTGAAGGACTCCCTCATGGTTAGATAACACACACACACACATACACACACGTGCAAGCGAATACAGTTTGCACAGTAAGGTCCATGGAGCATTGTGCCTGTCTGCTACACCACCCGTGTTCGCTAGCTAGCTATCATTCTGACATGTGGGCCTTCATGGTGTTTACAGTTGTTAACAGATCAGCTGCAGCACTGCTGGGGGGGTGGGGTGGTGGAGTCTGTTCCCTGGCTCCTGACGACAACCCTAGCTTCTCCAGGAATGAATGTCAGTTTGGATGAGTCACAGCACCGGCGCAAGTGCCTGAGTCTAAAACCAGGCCTCTCACATGCCAACCTGAACATCCGCCATTTGACCCAGGGGACGCCATTTTCATTTGAGGACATTGGATTAAGACTCACCACAGGGTGAAGCATGTCCCCGTCTTCGTGTTGGGTTGCTGAATCCCAAAAGAGAGAGGAGAGACTACACACTCGGGTTCTTTCCTCAAGGCGTGGCAGTAGCAGAGAGGGGTTCTGGTGTTAAGAGAATGAGAATGACTAGTGATCTGCTCACCGCTTCTGCTTCTTTCACTGCTGGGATAATTAATAAGCTCATTTAAAGAGCCAATCAATCTAGGTTGATACGTGCTGCCTGCCTCTCAACCGCACTTAGGATTCTTTATGACCTGATTGGCCGGTTAGCTCCATGTATTCTCCTAATGAATAAGAATGGGAGAGAGATGAGGCTTCGGAATGAAGTCTGATTAGAGAAGGAATCGGAGCTAAAACTGAAACAGAGTGGATTTCTACAGGTTCTTTTTCAGGCGAGACACGTGTAACGACATCCCCTTCTCCACTTTAAAGAACCAAGGTTACCACGGTAACATCTTTGACCAGAGTTGCTAGGCAGTATAAAGTGGGTGTCGTATAATAGTAAACTAGGAAATGAACCATAAATCAGAGGCGTGTTTCACACTTTATTCATAGAAAAGCACTGAGATTCCAACACAAATCATATAAAATGGTAGTATCGTTACATAAATAGTCATAAATCTTCCTTTTATAGACATTAGCTCAAGAGGTCGCACAAACAAAACAAAAAAGTGTTGATGATGAACTATACTTCTGTGGCAACAAATACTGGATACCTTTTATAAGTCAGTAGCACAAAGAGGCAACAAACACTTTTCCCTTAAATTAAGAAAATAAAAAAACAAAAAGCAAATCCAAACAGTAGATGAACTAGTGAACGATCTCTACCAGCGATTATTCGTCTAACGTCTAGGGACAGGTCAAAACACTGGTACAGTTAACACAGACATTTAGAGTACGGGAGGGAGAGAAAGAAAATTCCAGAGCAATGCGGTTCATTTCGATTTGTTGGGTGATGCTGCTGCACTGACGAACAGCGAGACCTAATGTCTGTTTTGAATGTAGCCTGTAAAAAGCACTGAGGCCAGGACAGCCCCATCAGCCTGTCACGATCAACAGCAGACATGCCTCTAGACAGACAGGTGGTGGGTTCTGTCCTTCCATTGTAACTAAAGCAGGAGCATGGGATGGTGAGACAGGACTGGGTGGTTTGTCAACATAGGTTGTTGCTGCCATCACAGAACCGTTAGACTGACAGGCTGGCCGGCAGACTAGTTGGCCGACTGTTACATGACTCGGCAGAGTCATATGGCCAAAGTATGAACGGGGAAGGAGGGAGTAAGGAGGGGAAAGACCAGCGGTGGGGAGGAACAGTCTAACTCAACAGCAGAAACCACACTGTAGCAGTCAGCTCACTCGGAACAAAGCTTTTCATGTCAACACAACGGATTTAAGCGATAAACAAAACGAGAGGACACAGGGAACACACACTGGTCCTCGTTAATCGCTCTCTGCTAGCTCCCCTATTGACCACCGTGGCCTACTGTATTTGTTTTCTTGTTTGTCGTTCGTATTTAGACTGAGGATCTCACTTATACACGTGTTAAAGCGCCAGGCCCTATCCTGACACTAGTTTTGTGAGAAGACACTAAAGGCTTGAGTCCGAAAGAAAATGTGTTTTTGTTGTCTTTTTGTTGTTGTTGTTGTTGTTGTTCTTTTTCATTTTTTATCGATCACAAAAAGGCAAAGGTCTGTCACCCCAAAATGCAGCATATGTAGACTGGCAACATACATCGTTCACCAACATGCTGCGGCCCTCTTAACAGTCCCCTTACTCTAGTGACAGAACTAGAGTGTTCCTACATGTCTCCTTGGGGTGGGGCGGGGCGGGGCGGGGAGAGGGGGCAGGGGGGGGGAGAGGGGGCAGGGGGGGGAAAGTGGACCAAAGCTTCAAGTGGATCTGCATAGACTGGTTTCATTCCCATTCACAACTTTAAGCCTTTTTTTTTTTAATCTAATCTCCAAACAACATGCTTCCTCTTAGAAAACACTTTGCAAAAATCCTAAGCAGTAAAACATACAAATAATGATAATTATAATAATTATAGAAAGAAAATCAAAGAGATGTACACAGGAGCACCTGAGAAATGTCTTCCTCTTTGCGTTCTCACATTCCCAGCCCACCACAACATATTCAAGTATCCCAAAAAACAGAACGAAAAAACATACAGTTATGATAAATAATTATAACTTTACAATTTTCTGAATTGACACTTTCATATTTACAATATCTTAAATGCTTAATGCTACTACTTTTTGTTTTGTTTCTTATGTGATTTCCCTGAGAACTGAGTTTAGCATCTCTTTTCTCTTCGCGTTCTTTCTTTCAGTCGTATTTGTCTTTTCATTCTTAATTGTGGTCTTGTTCCTAATGGAGGGTCTGATAATTCAGGCCGCTATCGAGACTATCTTGGTGGAGTGAAGCTCACAAGCTCTCGTGGAATGTGGAAGCAAACATGGAACGGTTTTCATTGCCAAGACGAGTTCACCCCCAGACTCTCCATCTATATTGCCTGTATCTTAAATATACTAACATGTGTGTGTACATTTTCCTAACTTGTTCACACACAGTTCTTAACTTTTGATAAATAATTGCTCAAGCAAGACACAATGTATAGAGGAGGTCCATTTTGTTGAAGTGCTTGTATAATAATAGTACTAATGCTCCAGGTCAAGCTGTAACTGCAGTGACACTGCCACAGGGGCAGACGGTGGGTGGAGTCAGGTAAACTCAGGTGTGGTGACCCAGCGCCGTCAGCCATATTGTCTACAGGTATAGATTAATACACATCTGAATTTCAAAAAGACTACGTTTTTTTCAGCTATGATTTTTCAACTTTATGCTGAAAACCTAAAAGCCCAGACAACAGCAGACATCACAATGCCAGACCCACATGGTGGATTACCACTCCCAGATTAGCAAAAATGGCCAATCTATTGCTCTGGTATATATTACAAACACTGTTCAGAAGCCACAAAGTGGTCATTTAGTTTTCCATACACCCAGGGGAGGTGGAGGACAGGTGGCAGCGCTGGGGGGACTGAGGTGTGGGAGTCTATGTGCCAGTGGGAGGGTGGTTGAGGAGGTCAGGGGGGGGACGGGGACATGCTAGCTCGACCTCTGCCTGGTCCACACTAGTCTGTCCCAAACCAGAGACCTCGTTAGTCTCACGTAAAGCTGACACTCTGCATTTGGTTTCATCCATATGTTCCACCTCCATGTTTTTATCATCTCTTGTCTTCTTTCTAAGACTAAATACAAGTAGTGGTGAACATTTTTTTTTTGCTCACAAGAAGAAACAAAGCAACATAACAAACAGACAAACAGTAAGACTTTGCCCCAAAAAAAGACAAAAGAACAAAAAACTTAAATAATAAAACTGAGTATTAAAGTCAGGTGAAAGTATTTCCTTACTAGTCCGCCTACATGTCAAGGCTGTGAGGTTTTAGTCCGGCTCAGCCAAATCGCTCCCGTACCAACATCATCAGTTTCTTCTTGCCCTTGTAGATCTGTTTGAGGTTGTCTATGAACTGGGCAAACTGGATGTGCCCGTCTTGCGCCAACAGGAAAGTCTCCCTGGCTTTGCTGAGAAACTCGATGAACTCGCCGTAGTGCCGCGGGCTGATGTGCGTAAGCCGGGAGTGCGTGGTGTTGATGTAGGCGCTGATGGTGGCGTCCAGCAGCTGGCGAAGAGGCGCCTTGTCCGTCGACATCAGCTTGCCCGAGTTCCGTCGCCCGGGGATGCCTGCCAGGCCCGGCGCCGTCATGGTGCATCGCCTCAGGATGTCGGAGAGCACGGTGGCACAGTGCACGCTCTTCACCACCAGGGGGATGATGGCGGCCAGCTCGTTCTTGCCGAGCGAGTGGCTGAGCGCGCACGCCCACAGGACGTCGTTGATGGCCGGGTGCGTGTCCTGGTTGTAGGCCAGGTTGAGGTGCGTCATGGCGAGCGACGCCAGCTTGAAGGCCCGTAGCGGGTAGCCGCGGTGCTCCATGTAGCGGGCGATGGTGAACAGCTGCGAGTACGTCATGCCGGTGGAGGCGGCGTCGATGACGATCTGGTAGGCCGTCTCGAAGGCGATGTGGTCCTTCTCGCAGAGGGTGAGGGCGGAGAGGGCGCAGTTCTGGGGGTCCTTCATGGCGCACTGGAGGGCCAGGGTGCGGGCGCAGCTGGCCAGCTCCTCCCTCTGGGGGTAGTCCAGGCTGAGGCGCAGGATGGTGGTGTGGGACATGACGGTGGCCGCCACGATGCTGGTGGCCTCGGTGGGGGTGAAGAGGGTGTACCAGCCCTGCAGGATGCTGACCAGCGCCCGCAGGCCCACCTCAGTGGCACAGGTGACCAGCCAGCGCACCATCTCCCTTCGTCTCCAGTTCAGGGTGGACAGGGTCATCCTCATCACCTGCACACAGCCAGACAGGTTAGGCAGGGATGGATACAACACACACACACTCTCGTGTGCATAAACACACATCCAAACAGGCACACCCACACACTATTCCAGCTTCTCTTTCACAAACAATGAATGCACAGACTCTGTCTGTCCTCCAGTCACTCCACTCACACACACACATACTCTCTGTCTCTCACACACACTCTCTCTCTCTCACACACACACACACACACACACACACACACACACACACAAACACACGCCAGGAGAGCTACGTACCTGCAGGCCCAGCTCCAGGGCTACATTGAGCAGTGTGATGTCTGGGGGGTTGTCTGCAGGGGTGGCGATCTTGAAAGCGTCCTGGGCCAGTTTGAAGATGAGCGAGGAGGAGTGGATGTTCTTCTGGATGGCTTCCAGGACGGTCCTCAACCTCAACATGTCACCTAGACGACCAGGGCAGAGGGGGGGGGGGGGGTCAGACTAGAAACATACCGTACACATCTTGACCACAACTGCGCCGTCTCCCACTGTTGGGTGGAGCTGTGTGTGTGTGTGTCTGGGCTTGAGGACGTGTGGCTGTGTAGCTGACCTTTGGCTGCGGTGAGCATGGTAGAGGCCAGCTCACACTGCTGGGACTCCAGGTGCCCCAGGGTGAACCAGCGAGGGTAGCGGCTGGGCACGATGGAGATGCCATGGTGGGGGTGCCCCATGTCCCCTGAGGGGGCCGACGACTCCAGCACTGGCAGCCTGGTGACACACACACACAATGAACAGAAGTTAGAGAAACACCACAGTGGTTATATAAGTAATGTCTGTGTGTGTATGTGTGTGCAGTGCTAAGCTGATTTATTGATCTGTTCTACCCTGGGCCCTGAGGAGTCTAGTAGGTAATGACACAGCAGTAGTGCAGAAGGCGACTATGCAGGCATGGGCTTCCATTGAGCCACACACACACACACACAAAAACACACAGGCAAATGCACACGCTGTCAATAACTTGTGTTTCAGTTGGTTGGGGATCCGATCTAACCTCATGGCTCTCAGGGCCAGCTTGTAAGCCAGGTCGGCGTCGTGGGGCAGCAGGGCAGAGAACAGGTACTTGGCAAAAGTGTGCATGGGCACACTCTCCCTGTGGATGACCTCGCCCAAGCCACTGAACGGACCGCCTGTGAGAGGGGGAGAAAGAGAGAGAGAGGGAGGGAAGGATGGAGAAAGAGAGGGGCAAATGGGAGGGGTGGAGAGAGTTCAGAGTTTCAACCGTGCCTTTATTCCATGACGATAAGAGTTTCAAGGCTGAGATAGTATACGTGAGAGAGACAAGGGAGGGAAAGAGTGAGAGAGAGACTAATCCAACAGAGAGACCCCTACCTTCCAGGAGGAGGATGGCCTGCTTGCGGAGGGTCTGGACCAGAAGCTCGTCCAGCTCCATCTCCTGCAGCTTGGCTACGATCTGCTCCTCGTTGCGACACACCTTGTCCTGGGCATACAGGCCCTCGGGCATCAGCCTCTGCTGGCCCATGCCCATGAGCGCCACCTCCAGGGCCAGCGCCAGGTAGGACTCCCCGCCGTCAGGGCAGCCCCACACGGGCACGTGGTGGTAGACAGGGGGCTTGGGCTCTCCTGAGTCTGAGACGACAGAGAGAGAGAGAGTTATTTAACAGGGAAGCTTCTAAGTTTTTGCATTCTGCTCTAGTTCATCCATCCTCGTTATCCCTTATTATATAAGTGTGTTTATGTCAAGTTTGACTTGACTGGACTTCGGCTGCTATCCCATGGCATCCAATGCTAGTGGGGTTAGCGAAGTGCTACTGTACGTGGCACTGGTTGGTGCTGATGCTAATCCAAGATGGCCATCTCGTGGTTTGTTTTGCTGCCTGAAAGGTGCTGTTGAGAACAGATGCTACTGTAGTCCCTTTCTCTTTCTCTAGTAGTCCTGGTACAGCCAGCTGTAGATGCCAGCCTCACACACACACACACACACACTTTCACAAACACACACACATACAACACGCACCAAGGGAAAAACACTAACATCTGTTGACACAGACTCAGACCCAACCAGCAGCTCCCCACTCTTAAATCCCTCCAGCGAATGATCCTTGGACAATCCTGTTTATTACTGTGGGCAGTGTCTGTGTGTGTGTGTGTGTGTCTGCACACACAGAATCTCCCATAATCACACTGGATCACAACAACTTCCAACAGACGGTGTAAGCTAGTGAACTGAACCAACCTTCTTAACGGCACTCGGGTTAGTACGGTAGGCGAGGGAGGACACTCTAGGGTTTTAGCATTGAGTTGAGTCCGTTTCTGTCCAATAGTAGCACTATTACCACACAGAGGGCTGTTTCTCAGTGGTGTTGGGGTTTTGTTGGCCTGCAGTTGTTGTTAAGCCATATGGATAATGGCCGCTGCTGATTGGTGGAGCTCGAGATAGGCCCTGCCCCCACACCAGATGTTTCCAGCTGCTCACCAGAGCCAAACAAAGGAGTTTGACAGGGGCTGTACACCAGGGTCTGGATGCAACAGACACACTCTGTCGCTCTCTGTTTCTCTCTCCCTACCTTTCTCTCCGTATCCAAGAAACACTCTTTCCCTCAAACCGACCCACCCACACACACACACACACACACACAGGCCCCAATCCCTGTACCACCGGGCAGTATTGTTCCATCTCACAATGCCTCCCTGTTGCTTGGAGACAATAGGCCATACCAAATCCCTGCTCTCCGCTAGCCTCGGGGATGCATGTATGGAATGCAAATACTGATTGATTATATACATGTGCCCCCCCCCCCCCCCCCACACACACACACACACCCTCCAGAGAGGGCTGAATGACCTCTCAGCTGCTCAGCCGTTCTCTCTTTTAGATGTTTAGAGCCTCCACAGCGGGAGGGGGGGGGGGGGGGGGGGGGGGGAAACGTAAACAGGCTGCTTGACATCACAGATGCCCCTCGAATCCCCAGGCACAGTGCTGTAAATACACTTCTAGTGGGTTTCCAATTTGCGATGAAGCGGGCAATTTCGGTCAGGCCAAGGTGGGCTTGGGTCGTACGTGGCGTACATGTGTACCCTGCCGTCGTGCTGTTATAAGAGGCGGGTCTCTCTTTTTTTGCCCCCCAGATGATCGAGATGGAAGGTGCGTTTAAAGGAGTATTGCGCTGTACCTCCAGTGTCCATGGCGCTGTCGTCGTCCAGACGGCAGGTCTCCGTCAGGGTGACGAACAGGCAGCCGATGGGGTCCAGGGGGTGGCCCACCCAGCCCTCCAGGTTGGTGGTGGAGGTGAGACCTCTCTGGAGCAGCTCTGACGAGGGGACACCAAGTTTACCGTTACACCAAGAGGACTGGGCTGCAGGACATGACCGCGGACTTTTATAATATCACGTATCCACACTCTGACAAAGCATTTTAACGTTAGCAGTAGCCACTTCAACTATGATTTTTTTAATCATCTTTTTGAATAAGTTGTAGGGTAAGTCATGATGATGAGTCATGCTGATGTAAGGTGTTAAGTGGTCCAATTAATCTGCTTTCTATTAACAAGTAACCGAGTAACAAGTTCACGGAGAACAAGTTAGACTTGCTAATGCGCGAGTGAACCCTTTGAACTACTGGCTTCCAATGTTTCCTTGCAGGTTCCAGACAGGCTACCTTTCTTCTGGTGCTTGTAGATGTCCATCTGTCGCTGCTGCTGGAGGCGGAGCGTGTTGATGATGGCCACCGCCAGGCGCAGCGCCTCGCGGGGGTAACCATGGGAACGTAGGGCATCGACCCGAGCGCATGCGGTGGGGACATGATCTACGGAACGGGTCACGTGAGACAGGCTCAATACAGGATTGAGATATATGGAGAGGCCCATGGCCCAACACACACGCATACACACACACACTGTCCAGATCTTCTCCACCAGCAACTTACCAAGGCTTTAGGATTGAAGGGAAGGAGAATTAAAGAAGGCTTATAACACCAGATCCTACTGGTGTTAGGCTAGTCCTTATCCCATCCCACACACACCCACCCACACCCACACTCTGTCGGGTTTGAGAAGCATAAATTGACCACTGTCAATACTGTGTGCAGATAGCACACACTGCAGAGTAGAGAACATGGAGTTCAGTGCGTAATATCCTGACATGCTCAGTGTTCTGGGAAGACTGGCATGACAAAACACTAAGCATGACTGCACATGGATTGTATTTCCACCCCATGGGTGTCTGTTACCAGTAACCACGTGTTAGAGAACCTCTCAGACAGACATTAGTACAAAAAAAAACACGTACAAAAGGGAGACTATGACATATCATGGTCAACAGGACGACATGTGGCGTTTGTGTGAGTGTTGAGGCTGGGGGGGGTCTGTGTGTGGGATCCCTACCCAGCCAGAGGGGCAGTCCCTGGGGGTTGAAGAGCAGGCTCTCCCCCTCCCTCTGGTAGGCCGGGGACATGTAGAAGTCACTGCTGATGATCCTCTGCAGGTGGCTGTCCTGCCAGTGCAGGTCACACGCCTCCATGGCCCGCGTGAACACCGTCCTCCTGGGCCTCGCTAGCGAGTCTGGAGGCAGACAGATGGAGCCAGGAAGAGAGGGAGGGAGAGAGAGAGAGAGAGAGAGGGAGAGAGAGGGAGGGAGAGAGATAAACAGTCAAACCTCAGTGTAGGAGATACAATGACAGCTGAATGTTGCATGTGAAAACAGAGATGAGTGGGGTCTAATGGTGGAACTACCGTGGGACTCGTGTGAGGAGTCCTGCTGGGGTCACATACAAGGAGAGCCAACACTACTGGAAAAGCTTAACAAGCCTACAAACAACCCTCACCAGTGCAGATTTGAACAACAGTCAGGGTGGCGTGTGGGTATGTACTTGTGGGTGGGTGCAAGTGCGTGTGTGTGGGTGTATAAGTGTGTTTGTGAGTGTATATGTGTGTATCTGTGTGTGTGGGTGGGTGTGTGTGTGTGTAAGTGTGGACTGACCCTGTGCCAGGTTGCTCTGTGGTAGGGCGTTGGTAATGTTGGGCAACTCACTGCCATAGTTGCCGTCCTCTAGGGGGCAGATGTCCATGTCGCCCCACCTCTTCAGCTGCCTCAGCCAGCCACTCTTCTCCTCGCTCTTACAGTGAGGGTTCAGCACCACACACACCCACAGCGCACCTGAGGAGGGGGAGGGAGGGGGGGGGGGGAGGGGGGGGGAGGTCAGATACTGTGTGTGTGTGTGTCTGTGAGAGAGTCCTTTGTGCTCCTGGCACACGGTTGCACCTGGAGAGACCTGGGTCTTAATGGGACTCTGTGTCAGGACAACACAATGCATGAGCATGATCACACAGGAGCAACAGCATGCTCAGGTGAGTGACCAGGCGGGGGGGGGGGGGTCTTAGACTGGGCCCCTCAGCCACACTGTGTTCAGCCCCGTGTTCAACCTAGCATTCAGTCATACAGTGTTCAGTAATACAGGGTTAAGTCATACAGGGTTCAGTCATACAGTACTCAGTCATACAGTGTTCAGTCATACAGTATTCAGTCATACAGTGCTAAGTCATACAGTGTTCAGTCATACAGGGCTAAGTCATACAGTGTTCAGTCATACAGTATTCAGTCAGACAGGGTTCAGTCATACAGTACTGAGTCATACAGGGTTAAGTCATACAGGGTTAAGTCATACAGTGTTCAGTCATACAGTATTCAGTCATACAGTATTCAGTCAGACAGTGTTCAGTCATACAGTGTTCAGTCATACAGTGTTCAGTCATACAGTGTTCAGTCAGACAGTGTTCAGTCATACAGGGTTAAGTCATACAGTGTTCAGTCATACAGTGTTCAGTCATACAGTATTCAGTCATACAGTGTTCAGTCAGACAGTGTTCAGTCATACAGGGTTAAGTCATACAGTGTTCAGTCATACAGTGTTCAGTCATACAGTGTTCAGTCAGACAGTATTCAGTCATACAGTATTCAGTCATACAGTGTTCAGTCAGACAGTGTTCAGTCAGACAGTGTTCAGTCATACAGGGTTAAGTCAGACAGTGTTCAGTCATACAGTGTTCAGTCATACAGTGTTCAGTCATACAGTATTCAGTCATACAGTGTTCAGTCATACAGTATTCAGTCATACAGTGTTCAGTCACACAGTATTCAGTCATACAGTGTTCAGTCAGACAGTGTTCAGTCATACAGTGTTCAGTCATACAGTGTTCAGTCATACAGTATTCAGTCAGACAGTGTTCAGTCAGACAGTGTTCAGTCAGACAGTGTTCAGTCATACAGGGTTAAGTCAGACAGTGTTCAGTCAGACAGTGTTCAGTCATACAGTGTTCAGTCATACAGTGTTCAGTCATACAGAGTTCAGCCAGTTAAGTCAGCATCCTCTGGGTGTGGGATGGGCTCTGCTCTTATCGACCCTGTAAACGCTCCAATCAATAGCTGGGTAGGCTGAGATCCTATTGATGTAGCCGGCCTTAAGCACGCTGTCCCAGCAGAGGAGGTGGTGTGGTCTGGAGTTTCTGCTAACCCTTCTACATGGGAACCATGAGCAGACAACTGAGCATGAGTCACGTATGTAGCTGTATAATGACAGTATTGTATTTGTTGGGCAGACTCTTTTATCCACGGTGGTGCACAGGGGGGATTTGAACCTGTGATCTCTTGATCCACCACTGAAGTACACCCAGCCCGATGTGTCATGTATGTAGCTGGTTTTCTTACCCAGTTCGTCCCAGAGCTGCCGACACTTGTCTGTCATGCCCGTGCCCTGCTGTCTCCATAGCGACAGGCGCGGGTCGGCCATGAACTGCTCCGTGATGAGCGTCAGCATCCTGGCCCCGTTGGAGTCCCGCATCCTCAACATCTCCCTCACCTGCAGGAGCATGGGCACACACAGACACACCAAGAGGTCAGCCTCCACCGGCCGCTCATCCCTGAGGCTGGCGCCGGTCAACGTCCCCCTGAAACAGGGCCGTTCTGACGCGCTCCGAACACCTTCTGATCTGATGTCCGGTCATGTGACTTGAGATGTGGCGAGTGAGGGAGAGCGTGTGGGAGCAGACGAGGGGCTACCTTAGCGAACATGGAGTTGAGCTGCTTCCCCGAGCCGTAGTATCCGCCCTGGGACAGGAACTGCTTGACCTGCTCCCTGACCTGGTCCTCGTCCAGGTGCCAACAGTTGTCATCGTCGATGCTGGCGCCCGCCGTGGGGTCCGGGGCACCTGGGATACACACACATGGAGGTGAGTGACCAACACTTGACAATATGCATGCACATACACACACACACACAGACACACTTCACTACAACCCAGAACTGCCTTTGAAGAAAAAATATATTTGGGTGAACAAAGTATGATAATGGATTCATTTGTGAAGACATTCTTGAGTATCGCCAGAGAAAACTCCTGCTCGTCCTCAGTGAGGGCGACAGAAACGTTCCCATTCCTCAGTGGCTCATGTACTATCACCAGGGCTCAAGCCTCCCCCCTCGGCACCCCCTCTGCAAACACAGAATGATGGACTTCCTAGTTCAAAGGCTAAAGAAGGTAAATAATTATAGTGAAGGTAACAAACTGAGATAACTCCTTTGTTTCGCAGACTGGGAGGTGGAGAGAAAACAGAGTGGTTTTGTTATTTCTTGTCCTGTGTTTGCATTGTTTAAAGCACGTGTAGGGTGACCTGGCTTCGTACATGTACTAGATGTTGGGCTCGCTGACTGTGTGAGTAAGTTACAGTTCATGTTTCCTTTCTCCCTCCCTTTCCCCTTTGTTCCACCCATCCCATCCACCCCCCCTTTCCTTCCTTCCTCCTGTCGTTGTATATATACATGTATATATATCAACTCTCTGGAGTCAGCTCCAGATTCCAGTGTTTAAACAGGGCTGGCAGGCACACGTGTGTGCCGTCAGAGTGTGTTCGCGCGTGGCTATGACCCGGGACTCACCGTGAACCTGGTTGATCTGGGAATTGGACGAGAGGATCTCGTCCGCCAGCTTCTGGGCGGTGGGCAGCACCTCCGTGTGGTGGGCGGTGATCAGGTACTGGACCAGCTTCTGGAGCTGGTCGCGGTTCATCTGGAACAGGGTCTCGGAGATGGGCAGCCTCAGCTTGACCTGCTCGGGCTTGCGGATGCGGTAGAGGGACAGCGCCACCACGTGGGCGCAGTAGAAGATGTCGCGGTTGCCGCAGCCGCAGGTGACCGAGGTGATCTTGCAGCGGTCGAAGCTGATGGCCACGCGGTGGGTGACCTCGGGGTCCGAGGGCGAGGCCGGCTCAGTCACCGTGCCGCTCAGGTGAAACCCTGGGAAACAAGGGAGGGAGGACATTAGCTAAGACGGTCGTCGTAAAAAGGCTGCCTGTGTCTTTAAGAAGATTGGGCCACGGTGGCACTTCCTGATGCTCTCTGTTTAAAGCGGGGCCAGGGGAGACAGTTGCCTGATGGGCTCTCCTTGTTTCTATCTGTGACCTTGCCGCCCCCACCCCCCCCTTCCCAGAGGGTCCGGAAGACTGAGAGCTCTGCTGACAACTGACCTAGAGGGCCGTTTCACTCACCCTGGGGCTCACAGGCACTGATACAGTCACAGAGTAGAGTGTGTGTTTGTGTGTGTGTGTGTGTGGGGGGGGGGGGGGGGCGTACGAGAGACGAGGGGAGTGTGTGTTGGGAGAGGAGATATGGGACAGGAAGTGTGAGATGAGGGGGCCGAGTGCAGGAGTGCAGGAGGGACGAGCAAAGTAATGAGTGTTATGTGCAGAAGCGATGTGGGCGAACAATAGGGAGAGAACAGGAGGAATCTCACTGTGACTGGTGTATAATTGATGACTGTGGCTCACATAGAGGTCTGGCGCTAAGGACTGCTACATCACCACACCATAGCAACCTGCCTCACATCTACTGGACATAAACATAGCAGAGACGTCAACTACAGATGGAAACAACAAAAGGCTAACCAACAACCCAATGAGCTCAGCTAGCCACGGCTAAGCTTATTAACATCAAATGGGGTCCTCCCTGGATGAACATGCTATCACGGCCAGTGAACTGGAAAAGACCTGGAATTTTGCTCACTCTCACACACACAAATCCCCAAACACACGCACAATTATTTCTAGATTTTGACCGGTACGACAGGGGTGCCTAATAAGCATGAGGAAAGCTCGCCTCTCTTGCTAAATCCCACAAAAGACTTCCAGACCCTCTCTTCTGAGAACAACCCCTCCTTCCTCCCCTCTTTCCCCTCTCTCTCCCTCCCTCTGACCTTCCCTCTTTCCATCCCTCCCTCTTTCCCTCCACAGGAAGAAATCCAACGTCCAATTTACTGCCAAAGCCTTTCAGGCGCAGCCAGAGCCACATGCCCATCTGATTAAGGACACTTTATGGTGATGTCTGTTTTCATTTTGATAAAAAAAAAAAGAGAGAGAAGAGAAGCCATGAGGAGAGGATAGGAGGGGGGGGGCATCTACCCCAATGGGTTGCAAATGACTCACAGCTCAGGGCTGAGTTCAAAAGGGAATATGGAGGGGAAACAGGGGGCCCGGGCAGACTGGAGGGGAGACAGGGGGCCCGGGCAGACTGGAGGACACCGTGGAGGAGCTGTTGGAGGTTTCATCCTCCTCAAGCATGGCCAGCTGAGAGCACTCTCCATGTCTGGGCGCACGCACGTGTTTAACCCAATCTATTTAAATAAGACACTCCGCGTGAGGCTAAACTAGGACACGGCGTTTTCACGAGGTTCAGTCTGCGTCTGGAGCTGAGTGAGGGAGGGAGCAGATAAGACAACTTGTGTTTAGGGGACACGTAGAGAGCACTAGGAGGGCGTAGGAACCGGGCAGGCGGGAGAGATAGAAGAGATAGAGGGGGAGAAAGACAGAGAGGGGGCAGGCATCTGGGACTGAAGGACGTGGAGAGCCCTCCTCGCCTTTCAGACCTCCTCCTCCTCCTCAGCCCCGTGGCCCAGGCCCATGGATCCTGATCCAGAGCCTCCTTCCCTCTCTGTGCCTCTGTTCTCTCCAAGGGTGGTGTGGTCTGCCTCTGTATCTCTACCTCTCCCCATATCTCTCTCTCTCTCCCTCTCTTCTTGGGATTATTTGTGCCTTACTTCCGCAGAGGGCTTTGTGTTGTCAGCCCTAATGGCCCTTTGGTCAAGGAGTTTGTGTGAGGGTGTGTGTGAAGGTGTGTGTGTGTGTGAGTGAGAGAGATAGAGGGACACTTGGAGTCGTAAGCAGATGGAGTAGCGGTGTCGGTGACAATTCAAGACACTGCGTCACAGAGGGGAGTAATTACACTGTCTTGGCTAATATAGGTCACACACACGCACACACACACACACAGAAACACACACACACTCACATGCAGAGTGGTCCCAGCATGTAGCCATGGCTAGTCAAGCATACAGGACAGCTGATAGTGGGTCTGGGTAGTGTATGCAAGGAACCATGTGACACGCAGTCTGTCTGAGTGCATGTATGTAAAGTTCGGTAGAAACGGACAGAGTATTAGCCTTGTTCTCGTGATCAACCTAACAAACACAACCCTACACAAACAGAATAAGAATCTTTAAGAAGTGGCATTTTTTCCTGTGTCTTTCAACAGACACACACACACATTAGTGGTCTGTAACCTTCTTTGTTTCCTAAAAGAGCGACTATTCTCCACGGCCATGTTGTGCTGCCTCCACTTCTCTATGCCGTGTGCTGCTTGCAGAGGGGGTTGGGGTGTGAAGCCAGCTAAACACATGAATTTATAACAAAGGTGAACTGAATGTATGGTTCTGGGAGTCTTGCCAACCCCACAAAGCTGATTTGATCCTGAACAGAAGCACATGGTCGTCTGTCTGTCCCCAGGGACTGTGTATGTGTGTGTGTTTGTGTGTGTGTGTGTGTGGACCCTGCAAAATATTATGTATTGGCTAATCATTTTAACATTAGGTGCAAATGTAGGGAGAGAGTATGGTTAGAGGAAAGCCATAGGAACAGAAGAGACCCATTCATTCTCTCTCTCCTTCCCTCCCTCTCCGGTTCGCTCCACGCTTCGCTCGCTCACTCACACCATCTGCCACTCAGCTGCTCCGCCCACACGGGACCGAGCGTCCAATCAGAGGCCAATCCCTCCCTGCTTCTAAACCATTAACCTGTAATCAGCTGTGGAGGCTGAGCTGCTGTCTCCTTAGCAGGAACAGAGCCAACACCACACACACACACACACGCACACACACACACGTCTATGTGCTCTGTCACCTAGCTCAGTCTGAACCTCGACACCACGCTGCTCTGGCCCACCTCCGAAACACAGCGCGACCCCTCCCAGTCCGGTCACCCAGCACTCCCCCTCCCAGTCCAGTCACCCAGCACCCCCCCTCCCAGTCCAGTCACCCAGCATCCCCCCTCCAAGATGCCCTTAGCCCATCCTCCATCTGTTCCAGCAGTTAGGAGGTTAACACAGCAACACCCTCCCCCCCTCCTCCCCCTCCATACGCCCGCCTATCGCCACAGAACAGACATGCATATGCACAGACACACTGCATTCTGTATCACCCTCTCAAGCCCCCCCCCCCCACCTGCACACCCACCCTCACACATCTGATAACGTCTGATTGATTCATTTGTGATTTCCCTGTAGCACCATCGGGGGCCCCCAGCCATTGGGAGTCATTTGTCATGATCACATTCAATTGATTCCTGATTCGCTGGGGTTTCAATGGCATGAAATGGAAGGGGGCAGGGGGGTTGGGGAGAGTGGGAGGGGGGCAAGGTTTAATCAAGCTCCTTTCAGTACCTGGGGCCCGGGCCGGTCTGAACACTGCGACAACTGAGTGACGTCTATGGAAATCCTTGATAAGATGCATCACCCCAATTTCCGATTCCGCTCTGATGCGTGTGAGCACACAGCAAGCGAGAGAGGGAGGGATGGAGGGAGGACGGGGGAGGCAGGAGGGAGGGGAAAATGTGAATAATGGGAGCTCAAGCACAGCGCTGGGGGGAGATCAAAACAGCCATTTAAGCACCTGATGCAAACCAGAACCGGCTCAAGAGGCTTCCTCCTCCAAAATAATAATTTATAGATAAAGGGGGAAAGGGAGAGAGCGGTCAAAAGGGAAAAAAAGGATAAATATAAACGAGACAAATGTGTGTACGTGAACATGTGTGTGTGTGTGTGTGTCTGTGTGTGTGGGTGTGTGTGAGGTGGGATGGGACTATAAGTACATACAGATGTCCTGCTTGAGATAAAAGCAGGCAACACTTCAACTGGGGGCTGACAGTATGAGAGGGAGGGAAGGAAGAGGGAGAGAGGAGGAAGAGAGGAGAGAAGGAGGCCAGGAGAGGAGGGGAGGATATCCACTTATTGTTCTATTTGTTCAAGGTTTTCATGGGCTCTAATCAGAAAGCAGACAGTGCATGCAGACTGAGTGACATAGCCTTCACTCCGAGCAATGGAAGCCAAGCGCCACCAGACCAGGATGTGTTGAGAGGAGACAGACATGATGGACAACTCCTTACAGCGCTGGACCAGACAGACATGGGCCTGAAAACAATAGTATGGTCACCTTGGACCCCCAGCAAAAGAATTGCTTAGTTTTTCGATAGAAAGAGGCTGAAGCACTTGGGAGTGTGTGTGTGTGTGTGTCTGTGTGGGGGGGGGGGGGGGGGGGGGGGGGGGGGGGGGGGGGGGCAGGGGGTCTATAGAAACCTGGCCTATCTCTGCTTTGGGCAAACCTCTTTACTCAAGGCTAAATAAAAGATAAGAACATTGGTTTCAGGGCGATGGTTTGCTCTGCGTGGGTGTCGTGTGTGTGATGGTGTCTCGAGGCCTTGGCCCAGCCCCAGTTAGCTAGCTGTTAGCCCTAGCCCGGAGGAGGAGACCAGCCCCAGTTAGCTAGCTGTTAGCCCTAGCCCGGAGGATGAGGCCAGCCCCAGTTAGCTAGCTGTTAGCCCTAGCCCGGAGGAGGAGACCAGCCACAGTTAGCTAGCTGTTAGCCCTAGCCCGGAGGAGGAGACCAGCCCCAGGTAGCTAGCTGTTAGCCCTAGCCCGGAGGAGGAGACCAGCCCCAGTTAGCTAGCTGTTAGCCCTACCCGGGGGAGGAGACCAGCCCCAGTTAGCTAGCTGTTAGCCCTAGCCCGGAGGAGGAGACCAGCCCCAGTTAGCTAGCTGTTAGCCCTAGCCCGGAGGAGGAGACCAGCCCCAGTTAGCTAGCTGTTAGCCCTAGCCCGGAGGAGGAGACCAGCCCCAGTTAGCTAGCTGTTAGCCCTAGCCTGGAGGAGGAGACCAGCCCCAGTTAGCTAGCTGTTAGCCCTAGCCCGGAGGAGGAGGCCAGCCCCAGCCACACGCTGCTCATAAGAGAAGCTGACATCTTCCAAAGGTCACCAGGCTGGGTCGACCCTCCAATTACTGATCCGTCAGGTCAGTCCTGCCCGTCCACGACAGCCTGGAATCAGCCTTCGTCCCCTTCGGGCTCATCCCCCCAACACCCCACACCCCCACCCCACACCGACAACTCCACGCCACTTTGGCCTTTCGTCCACCAGCGATGCTCTTCACATGGAAAGATTGTGATTAATATGCAAACACGCAAGGAGCCATCTGCTGTCTTGCAATTGACAAGACTCAAGGCTCAGCAGCAGTGCAGGAGACACAATGCCCCTTTAGAGGAGACGGGAGTGTGTGTTTGTTCATCAAGCACAGTCTGCGAGGCTAGATAAGTGTGCATTAAGAGGCTTATATTTCATACAGAGTCGCAGAGGAAAAATATAATTTTCTCCTAACATCAAGCACTGAGAAGCATGAAGACTGGCAAGTGGCTGAAGCAGAGGTGTGGTTTGTAGAGTGTTTGTACGCACAGAGAATAAAGCACAAAGCTAAACATTTGTAGTCGCTATCTAATCACTCGCTTTGCTAATCTGCATCTTGCAACCCTTGTTTACTCTGCATTAAGCCTGACTCAGATGTAAATGAACAAACAAATAAGTTAACAACAAAAAAACAACAACTTCAAGGACAAATGTCTGAATGCGATTTTTTGGCCTCCGGCCTCCCTTTCTCTCCCTCCCAGTCTCCCTTCCTACCTCCTCATCTCTCCCTTCCTACCTCCTCATCTCTCCTCCATGTGCAAACTGAATCATTTCTCCCCTCAGACAATCATGCCTAATGAAGGCAGAAGCTTGCGTCAAATTTGCAGCTGACACCGTCACTGGGCCATTAACAAAGCTGCAATCACCAACACACACACACACACACTCGCATGCATGCATGCATGCAGCCCAAACGCGGGGTCTTCTGGTTGACTTCATCAAACGCTCGTCAAGCCAGGACAACATATGGAGGCAGGACAAGAAGCAGAGGGGCCGTGGCAGCACAAAGGCAGCATGCATCACCCCGTCAGGCCGCTTTGTCTGCCATGGCCTGGCATTCAGGATGACACTGGGGCTGGGGACGGTGGCTGGGAGCTGGGACCCCCCCCCCCCCAGCTGGGACCCCCCCCCCCCCCCCCCCCCCAGTGAAGGTGTTCTCCCCCAGAGACTGATTTGAATCAGCTGACAACAACCGGCAGCACTAATTGGAAACTTCTCCTGATTGAATCCCCCATCCTTCCAACCACAAAGAGCCCGGATCTCCCCCCATTGTCTCGCTGCTGTCTCTCCCCCCCCTCCCCTCCCTCCTTCCTCAACTCCCAGCCGTATGAGCTGGCATGCACACCCAGAAGCACCCCTCTCCGTGGTGAGTCTTAATCTGGACGTGACCTGCTTTATTCCCTCCGCGCCGGCTGCCCACTGGGCCGCCATTCACAAGCCCCCCTTTGTTCTCCGTGGGCCTGTCTAGGCCTCAGGCAGGGGCCTCGCCTGCTATTGTTGCCCACAAAGCCTGAGCAGCGGTTAGCAGGCGTCAGCTTGGAGGCAGGCCGGCAGGCGGAGCGGAGCTGGGTTCTTGGCTGGGACTCCTCCGCTACGCTGCTACGGCTAGCAGAGATAAGCTACGACAGGAAATGAAGAGATAGGACAGGAAGGAGATGGGAGTGAGATAGGAGGGAACAGTAGAGGGGCTGTGGGCGGGCGGCGGGGGGAGGTACTATGGAGGACAACATTGACTGAACTTGGAATAGAATCGCTGGCATGACGTAGCAGTGTGTGGGGCTTCGGTGGTTGTCGCTGGTTAGTGAGCTATAGCATTAGTATGGCATCGAGAAATTAGCATCCAATTAGCAGGAATTGGATGCTAAGCTGTGTGAGGTGGAGGGAGGCTTGAACGAGGAGAGCTGGGAGAGGCACTGGAGATGCATGGTCAACAGCACAGACAGATAGATATAGAATCATGCTCTATTCTACTCTAGAACTATGCTTTACTGTGCTCTAGAATCATGCTTAGATGGCTTAGACGGAGAAGAGCATTCAGGCTGGTCACATTACAGCATCAAATGTTGTTTGCTAAATCTGTAATGAAACTCTGTAAATATCTACAAAACATGTTGGCACTGCATTGCCCTCTGACCTCAACCAGTCACTAAAACAAACAAGGTGTCTTCGTGATATGGTAGATTTTTGATTCTTTATCTGGAGCTTCGATGATTTAAAGATTAAACTGGGGATTTATTCTATGACGGGAGGTCTATTTTTGGAGCTAAAAAACCTGAACTCAATAACCTGCAGGACAAGGGATGAAACAGTCTAGCTTAGTTAAGCAGCCATAAATCCAGCCAGCCAGCCATCCATCCAGTCAGCCAACCATCCAGTGGGTCTAGAAGCACAATCACAGAATAATGTCAACCGTTCACACATGCGCACGCACCACAGCATAAAGAGCCCGGGCTTAGTAAACAATGCAACACAATGCTCTTTGGCTGGGGCTCTGTTGACAAAGAAAGAGCCTATCGCTAGACTGCCATTCATTCACATGGCTGTGACAAGTCTGAAAAGAGCAGCTCAGCCAGTGACAGAGGCCTGTAAGGCAAGTGCTGAGGGACACACAATGCTAGACGTAAAGGGGGGGGGGGGGTTCAATAGACCACCACCCACAAGAGTCACATTCCACACCGAGAGAAGGAAGGGGAGATTCAATGGTGGAGGCGTGTGTGTGATAGAGAGAGACAGAGAGAAAGACAGAGAGAGAAAGTCAGAGAGAAAGATAGAGAGAGAGACAGAGACAAAGAGAGAGAGAGAGAGAGAGAGAGAGTGAAAGAGAGAGAGAGAGAGAGAGAGAGAGAGCGAGAGAGAGAGAGAGAGAGAGAGAGAGAGAGAGAGAGAGAGAGAGAGAGAGAGAGAGAGAGCAGTGTGTAAGAATTCAGTCTGCTTTTGCCAGCTTTCTTTCCATTTATTTCACACCGATGAATCTCCATTGTGCAAGAATATCGCATGTGTGTGCAAGTATGTGTGTGTGCTGTGTGTATACACACGAGGACGTGTGTATACGAACGACCGGGGCCTGCCCAAGGAGTTTCATTCAGAGTTACACAGAGGCTTTATGTCATCACCGCTAGGGGATTGAGGGGCGAGTGAAGGATGAGGCTCGCATTCTCTGCCCGTCATCCCAGGCTGCCTGGATGGCTAGGCCCAGCCCACAGACAATGGGCTGGATACACCAGCGGAGAAAGATTACTTGAGACTAAACCAACAATGATGCTCTGCAGGCCTAGCTGTGTGGACTATAATGGTGCCGTAACAACAGGCTGAGCTGCGATGGAAGTGCCCAATGCTAAGCCTGTGTGTGTCACACTGAAACACCTCTGAGTTTGCAACACAGCGAAGGAGGCGGGACACTGGCAAAGGACGCAATTAGAAGGCTTCTACCAAAGTCTACTACTTCAGAGGAATTGGCATTGATATAAGTGCAATAACAATGCCTTTAATAGCCTCGACGAGCAGAGCCGTTGGAGTCGCTGGACAACCGTGGCTCGTCATACAATGGGCATCTGATTAATAAGGATGGCCGCATATTAGAGAGAATGACGAGGAAGGAAAGGGCCGTCTGAAAGGCACTTAAACACAAATTATGTAGATTTAAACACTGCATTGGTCACAGGGGGACACCTGCATGAATATTCATGAGGCTACACTTCAGACTCACCTATGAGAGGGTCACCGCAGAGACTGTGCTAGCCAATCACCTTCTCTGAATTAGCTTGCACCCTCCTATCCACTGAATAATAAGATAGACAGGTTCCTCTTGAGATCTGCTATCTTTAGCTTGTATTAGCCTTCCTCGGGTATGCGAGGTGGCTCTGTGAATGGCACAAGCCTGAGGAGTGACCTTGCTTGTGACCTGTGTTATCAGGACCTTCGGACAGGGGGCTAACCCAGTCTTGTGAATGTGGAATCAAGCTTAGTTGCCTACACATCTGAGACTTCAACCCAAACATTCAAAAGAACGGCAGGCCTGGCTAGGATTCGAGACGGTTTAAACTACAGGCCTGTTGACCCTCGTCCCCTCTCTCTCCACTTGGCAAGGTTGTTTCCATCCCAGAGACAACAGAGAGTGAGAGAAAGACAAGGCCAACAACCATGTGTATGGTGGTCTGAATGCAGAGCACACAGTAACAAAGCAGGGAAAGAGCCAGCTGCTCTGGTACGCGTTGGCACAGGCCACCTCTGTCCTTGGCATAGTGCGGTTACCCTCCAGTCTCTCCAGGTACAGAAAAGCCTGCTTTGAGAGGCTAGACATTTCAGCAAGATTTCTTTTCATCTTTCCTGCAAGAAGTGTTTTTTTTTGTATTTTTACAATGACTGAAGTTTCTCTTTAATTGAACCAAGTGAAAAGAAGTGTTATACAAAGCACGGTTTTAACACTCTTGACTAAGTATCTGTTTTATTTTCTTGGAGAAAAAGGCACAAGGAATGTTGTTCACTGAAAGTTCTTCTTTTCGCTTTTAAGTGACTGAGAGGCCTTGGCTAAAGAAAGAGTGTTCTGGCATCGTGCCTTCTTCCACTCCTATTAGAAAGTAGGGTTGTTTTTACCTCAGTCTTCTGATTACAGGGCTGAGCACAGACTGGCATGCTGTAGACAAACACTGACCACTCCAGGAACAACAAACACAACTAATTGAGCAACCAGAGGGTGTAGTAAGCGTTAACAAAGTGGGTTCATACAGTGAGCTAGCACAATGTAGAGATGCTAGCGTACACCATGTGATGGCTTTGGCTGGCTAACAGAGGAAGTTGCCACCTCTATTATAAGAGTATTTTAGCACTACTAACAGTAAATAAAAGCAACAAAAAAAATATTATATGCTAGCAGAGAATGTCTGTAATGATTCCATATTCTATATTCCTCTGTGCCTAATTCTCTCTACCCTCGGCTGCCACCCTTGAAGTTTAATTTACTCTCTATCTTCTGAATGCAGGGAAAATGTTATGCAGTAAATATCCTCGGAAGGAGTTTGAGGGAGTTTCCACAATCATTCATTCCATCACTTCAAATCCATGGGGGGACGGATGACTCCACACTTTAGAGAACGCAGAATTGCAACAGCAATCCTCTTGATATGACTAACTGTCATCATAGCTGTACAGTCATTGAACAGAGATCTCTGCCAGTAAACAATGGCGTGGCTGTGTTCAGCTTCTAAGGCTTGTTTCAGACCCTCAGTCTCGATCCGCCTGTATCAGCATGTAAGCTAGCTAGCCTACAGCACCGGCGGCTACGATGATCCGACCCACACAAAAGAAGGAACTGACATCACACGGAGGAATGTGGCTGAGGTGTGGGGATTGTGAAACTCCTTTCTCGATGCCATACTAATGCTATAGCTCACTAACCAGCGACAACCACCGAAGCCCCACCTCTGGCTTCTTTGCCGTTCTAACATGCACCCAGGCAGACCACCAGATGAAGGGTTAATCCACGCGTGAAAGGGGGGAGGAGAGACCGATTTCACAACGTGATTAAATGGTTAGAAAAAATCTCGAAATAACCACCACCTCATGGAAAACCTCAATAGATTAGACTCCAAAGTGGAGAAGGGCTCCAACATGCAGAGAGGAGCAGACATGTTGGTATTAGGGTTAGTTCATCTTTGTACAGGTGGCCTACCAGAGGATAAGATTAATGGCAGGGCTGTAGCCTGGCAAGAAGGAGGGAGAAAGAAAGAAAGAGACAGAGAGAGAGAGAGACAGAGAGAGAGAGAGAGAGAGGAGAGAGAGAGAGAGAGAGAGAGAGAGAGAGAGAGAGGAGAGAGAGAGAGAGAGAGAGAGAGAGGAGAGAGAGAGGAGGGGGTGTCCTTCCTCGGCATGAGTTGTCTGCCAAGGCTGGAGCCTGGCAGATGAATGTGTGTTTGTACAGGGGATGTGTATACGTGTGTGTGTGTGTGTGTGTGCACAAGACAGAGAGAGAGCAGGGGGGGTAGCGGGATGGGGGGACGCCTCCCTACCAGGACCACGCGCCAAACACAATGACCCACAGAGCTGGCAGGGCCTTGGGTGGCTGTCTGTATGTGTGTGTGGGGTTGGGTGTGTGTGTGGGTGAGTGTGTGAAAGTGTGTAGGAATGTGCATGCTTGCATTCCGGGGTCGCATGCTGCCTCCCTCGCCACAGCAACAGCAAGAAGAGTGTGTGGACTTCACTGGGACCAAGGGAGAGAGAGACAAGGACACGGAGGGAGAGATGGGGAGGAAGGGAGGGAGAGACGGGGGAGGGAGAGATGGGGGGAGGGAACGACGGCATGTGGGAGGGACAGCGGGAGACATCAATGAACGAAACTGGGCACTGAGCCCATTTCCAATATTACAATACAAAGAGGGGAAGATGGAAAATGGTGAGTTAGACACGGAAAAGGGGAGGAAGAAACAGAGCAAAGAGATGACAGAACCAGACCGTTTTCCCCTCCTGTGGCAGCACAGTTGCCGTGGTCAGTCTGTATGCTGTTTCCTCTCCGTGCCAGACACACGGAGACTATCGAAGCTGCGGCTCATATAGAGAAGACTTATCTTAGCCTCTGCAGCACCTGGTTTGGGTATCATTACCATACCCCCTGCAGTAGGCCACTGCTCTGGACTGGATATTGTAAACCTATATCCTCTGCAGCACCTGCCTGCCACGTCATAAGTGCTGACATCCAGTCCACAGAGGCGCTCTACAGCTGCCTACCAGCCAGACCTGGCTAATCACTCCCAGAGCCAGAATCCACCAACGCAGACTGGTCACTCCCACAGCTCATGTGAGGACAACAGGGAAGACAGCTCTGAGGTTCACCTTCACGGATACAAAACACGCTAGCACACACACACGGACACCCACAAGGACACTAACACACAACTCACAGACCCACACACACACAGAGATACACTAACACACACCCACATACTAGGCAAAAAGTAAAAGGGGTACAAACCCAACAGTACCACACCCACTATTTATAAAGTACCACACACTGACTCTGGCCAGACTCTAAATCCAAGCTCAATGTGGGGGACTGGACACGGCCCGATGAGTCAACACTTCTCCTCCCACACTCCTGTACAAAGCTGGGGCATGCTAGTGAGCATGCATGTGTGTGTGTGTGTGTGTGTGAGTTGTCCTGACACGCACACACACACACACACACACACACACACACACACACACACACACACACACACACACACACACACACACTGTGACCAATGGCTAACCATTGTCTCCGGGAGGTTGACTTGCAGTGGGAGGGGCCCTGCCTCCCTTCTGTCCCCTGGATGCTAAGCACACTAATCCTGTTATCCACGTCCTAATAAGAAATGAATTAATGAACAGATTGAGAAAACAGCAGCTTCTTCCCACAAGGGTTCAGGCAAACAGGCAGGCAGGCAGCAGTGGGGCTGAGCAAGGCTGTGCTAGCATGCACTGTGCTCGTTCCTAACTGACAATGCAGTTAATATGAGGCTAATATAAAGCGAACTTATTGCAAATGCTACGCTAACCCCACTGACACCATCTCTGCCCAGCAGTGAGCTGCTCTAAGCCTGAACATCCAGGCCTGGTCTCTGGGCCGCTTTTCAGGGGCTGCTCTGGGGACGGGGGGAGGGGGGGGACGGGGGGGCGCCCCAGGACATTGGAAGGGTTTAATCAGCGTGCGAAGGTAGATCCATCAGATATGCTAATCAGAGATCTTACCTGAACAAATATCCTCCAGAGTCGCCTCATCCCTCTTAATTGGGAGGGCTCGTTAATAATGCAGGGAAGGAGGGAAGGAGGGAAGGAGGGGGGGGGGGGGGGGGGGGGGGAAGGAAGGAGAAGAGTGCGACTCTGCAGTTATTAATAGACAAATTAGATGAAAGGGGGATTTTTTTCTTCTCTCGTCCAATCACCAAGGGGTAAGCATGCATGCACACCCACCCACCCACACACGGTTATCACCTAGGATGCCTCAGTGCTCCTTAGAATAGTTGCTTGGTAGTGTATTGAGCCGTGACTGTCTAAGGACCATCTCAAGACATCCGCAACAGATATACTACTCCACTCTGAAATGAAACAATTCCGTCTTTGACGGAGGGAGTGCATGGGGAGTGCATGGCTGATCAGAGCAGAGACTGGCCACGTCAGAAGGACAATGTGTAAAAGGAGAGGCTGGGTCTCAAATATCCCCTCTCATGTTGTTCAACCACATTGACGTTACTATAATAGAAGTCCACTGTCCTCTCCTTGGGAGGAGGAACGCCATACTTTGAAGTTGTGGAGATACAAAGGCTCAAGGCTGCAGCTACAAAGACCGGCTCTAGGTTTTCAAACTGGGGGAAATTGAGAGGCAGGTAAGCATTGTGGTGTTACACTGGACTTGATATATGAGGGGCTTTTTGGTGACACATCTGAGCCAGTCTGCTATTGGTCGATCGGTGTACTGGATAGGGAGATGGAGGACCTGAGGGACAACAGGGAGACAGCCGGGGGAAACCCACAAACTCCCCAGACATAAGCGATACTACTGGGAATAGACGAGAGGGAGACACACACACACACACACACACACACTAGGAGACACACAACAACACATGAACAGGTACACAATAGAGCAGTCATTTGTCTTGTCTCTTTTAACCAGCAGCCGTGTATAGACACTATTGGAGCAGTGTCCAGACAGGTTTCTGGAAGCTAGCTGGATGAGTCGTCATCTTCTATATCAAAGACATTCTTCAGCCTTCTCGTCACCAGCGAGGCTTGACAGAATACCCCAGACTTCCCCCCCCAGCAGTGGTCTGAACGTCACCTAGCAACACGCAATATCACAATGCAGGTCCTGGCCATCAATCACATATAATTAGTAAAAGTATTTGTGTTTCGTTTTGTGACGGTGTCGCCCTGTCCTATCACTTGTCACAGTTTGGTTGGTCTAATTATGTGGACAAAATGGTGGCAGGATGGTGATGAGTGTGTGTGAGAAGAGGGTCTGAACAGTTGATGAGGTCTCATGATAGTTCAGCATGTCCTCCAAAGCGGCCCTGACCCCCTCCTCTCCCCTTAGGACTTCCCGGCATAGCCAGCCTTTGTTGCAGGAGGGAATACGAACAGCGTAGCACACCTTTGATTTTCAGAGCCTAAAGAGGGCCTATTTCAGGTGACGAGCAGGCCCAGGGCTACAGTGCACAGCAGCAGATATACAGGGTGGTTGTTTCAAGTTGAAACAAAAGCGAATCAGTCGTGCTCTGTGGAGACTTTGAAGACATTTGTTGTGTCATTCCCTAAGAATACACGACAGTTTTAAACTACACTGTATGTTTTACATTGACCCTGTTAAGTATGTAGCGGCTGACTGAGAACACAGAGAAACAGCAATGATGGGTACCCCAGAACAACAAGTGAGCTAGCTAATTGCCAGTCAGGTAGGAGCCAGTGTGCAAATCCGAAGCCGCACATGGTCCACAGATAATGCAGACACGGCTTTGACTAAGATGGACTTCTGTAACCGATCCTATTGTCTCATACCTATTCTTGACCGAAAAACCCCAGTTCTATCGACTTGTTAAAGGTGCTGAAAGAAAGTGCAACACTGGAAAACAAGCCCGCCCAGATCACCCGAGCCCACGGAGGGTTCCGTCATCACCGTCAGCCCTGCGGAGCTCTGGACGCTGCATTCCTGCCGTACTCCTGTCAAGGCCTGGCTGAGATGGACAGAACGAGAGAGAGGGAGGAGGGGAGGAGGGGAGGAGACAAAGAGTCTTCTGCTGGGTAGAGTTGGAAAGATCCTATGACAGCCAGATGAGAGGAAAGGCGGAGAACAGAGAGAAGGTGAGACAGACATGGGGGGAGGCAGAGAGAGAGAGAGAGAGAGAGAGAGAGAGAGAGAGAGAGAAAGAGAGAGAGAGAGAGAGAGAGAGAGAGAGAGAGAGAGAGAGAGACGTCTTCTCCCTGTTGGACTGAGGGCTCATAATGAAAGCCTGAGTCTCCAATCAAATAGAATTATCCAGAAAAAGCCTCTTCAATCACACACTGATTTACTTGCTGACGTTTTCCTTATTCTTTTTTTCCCCCCTTTCACTCCCTCCCTCCCTTTTCACTGCCCCTGGAATCAAGTGATGAAAAAACGATGAAAGGTAGCGGTCATGAATATTCTTTAAAATGGGTTATTCAGTGTGAAGAGAGGGAAGCACCTGTTTTCAGCTTGGAGCTGGTGCAGGCAGGGCAGATAGGGCAGGCATGGCCACAGGCAGGCAGAGCCTTTCATTAGGCTGCCTTTGTGTGGCCTGGATTATCTACCATTTTCTGTTGATGAAAACAAATTGTGTATGGTGCTGCTTCAATACAGGGCCAGATTGAATCCGTCAATGCAGTGCCATGGAGATCAGTCATCTTCTAATGTCCTTTATGCAGCAGAGGGGATAATGCCACTTTTGTGTTCGTGCAAGGATTTTTCATTTGGACATGGAGATGGTAAATTGCTTATCTGTTCAATAGATACATATTCTCAAAACATGAGAAGGAAGCAAATGCATACACACACACATACTGTACATAAACACACACACACACCGCATGGAAACAACAACAGATGACATGGCCACCTATCACTATGACTCCTTCTGACTTCTCACCTTGTCAGAACTCTCTCTCTCTATATATATATAGAGTATATATATATATATAATCCATCCTGCTTCCTCTCCACAAAGAAATCTGATTAGATCATGTTTAATTGCCTTTTTCATCTGTTGAGCTTTAATCCTATTGTTACAGCAGGCAGTTTTATTCTGAAGATAACACACACACAACACTTTTAAACACACACACTGACAAATTCTGCTGCCTAGGCAGAAGAAAAGTGCGTAGTGCGACCCAATCTTTCTTTCTGAGGCTAAATGAAACTAGGTGAAAATTAGAATTTAAAATCAAAAAGGAAGAAGATCCACATTAGGATTGCTACTGTGTAGGGGTGGAACAGTCGGGGAGAGGAGGAATGAGAAAGTTAGCTAGTTCAGGATTTAATTTTTCGTGTCTCCCACCATAATGATGGTTCCTCATGGAACCAGTTTGAAGGACCACACACACAAAGAAAACCCTGACCGGACACCTGAGGTCAGGCACCAACAGTTAGCGAGCTAGCTAATAACCACCATGTTAGACATGAAGGCCCGGCCCTTTTCTCAGTCGCCCAGAGAAACCAAACTGCTCGGAGCTCACATGGAACCATTGATCCATGCAGTGTATGTGACCTGCCTGCTAAAATGGTTACAGCCAAGAGGGGAGCAAACTAATGGTAGTTTTTAACCCTGGAGAACTATACTGATAGATCTAGACAAACGCACATGGCGTGTTGGTGTGTGTGTGTTTGAGGAGGAGGGGTGGCTGGTTACTGATTGACAAGAGACCATGGCCTGGTGTGATTGGTTTATTCTCCCGCATGTGTGCTAGAAGGATGGGATCGGGGCTAAACGTCACAGGGTTTAGCTGACCGTTTCTCTTCCTCTATCAATTGCTTGGGACTGAATGCTCAGAACTGGAACTCTATTCGGGTGATAACGTGTTGGATGAACGGACCTGGTGGATGAATAACTTGCTGTGTGCAATTTAGCTGACCAGCACAACCTGCCCGATCAGAGTCCCTCTCAGCAGTAGAAAGGGTTTAGGAAACTCTTACACACACATACACACCAGCACACACAAACACACACACACACACTGCAGTAGCTCAGCTAAGGCAGACTAACAGGCCTAGGGTAGCCAAGCAGTTCAGGCTGCAGTGAAGGCACCCTGATCCTATTATACCATGACAACGATCAGAATCCCTCGATTCACCCAACACACACAAGCACAAGCACGCACTTCCACATCTACTGTGGTCATCCACAAAATCAAACGAGCCTCTGCCTCCATTGGGGGCCATCGAGCTGTGCTCTTAAATATTTATGTCTCCACAGCAACACGCCAAGGGCCCCTTTGAAATGGATTGTTTCACTATGCAAATGCAATGTACATAGTTCACAAAATACAAAAGCTTTCGGAAGCATCCATGTCGAGGCCCAGTTGACTGGAGGCTGATGCTGTTCTGGGGTTTGGAGGGGCTTGTTTCTGGGTGGGGCGCTGGGAGGTCCCTCTCCTCCGCCCATGGGGGAAGCTGTGGAGCGTCGGCAGCCATGTTAAAAGACATCTCCAGACAGCCCCGGCTGCTCAGGCACCTTTGTTTGGGTACGAGGGAAGGAGGAAGGGAGGGAGATAAGTGAGAGAAGATAGGGGCTGCCCGGAAAGGCCTGTTTGGGAGGGGCGAGTGCCAAGGAGGGGGGGGGGGGCTTGCCGAGGGAACTTAAGGCGGGGGTTGTGACAGAGGGCGAGGGGCCCAGACCAGACGCAGCCGCAGGACACATTAATCACGCCCCGGTGGTGGGCGGGGCCCGGCGGAGGAGGGGGCGGGGCCGGTGGGGAAGGGATGGAGATTGTCTTGTCTGATCCCATCCGTCTGGGTGTGCGGGCGCTGAGCTTCTTTCTTTGGCTTTACTCCTTCTCCTATATCGCTAAGCACCTTCCTGGGCCTCCCCCCCTCTCCCTGTCTCCAGGTATCAGCCAGTGGCAGAGTAGGATGACGTCCCTCCCTTCGTTTTCCCTCGCCCGAGTGCTTTGGCTTTTTGTCCCTGCTGGTGGGGGGGGGGGTGGGGGAGGTGACAGGTTAGTTATTTACTCTGCCCCCGCCCTTCACTCTCCCCCTCCTTTGGCCCGCATCTCCCCCCTCTCTCCTGCAGTCGTCTGTTCATTCATCTGGCTGCCTGGGAGAAGCAAGTGCCTAATGGGCCATATCAGCACAGGCACTGCAGAAACACACAGGCCTGTCATTAGAGCCTAGATTGGAAAAGAGGGGAGGAAGGAAGGGGGAAAGACAGAGAGAGAGAGAGAGAGAGAGAGAGAGAGAGAGAGAGAGAGAGAGAGAGAGAGAGAGAGAGAGAGAGACAGAGAGACAGAGAGACAGAGCGAGGGGGGTACTTTGCCATTGGTATTTGTATTATGTTCATTTAGTAAGAGCTGGGTAACAAGCTCCCTCCCCCATACAATTATGCAGCATTTCTACAACCACCACCAGACTTGGAAGGGGATATCAATATTCACCACAGAGAGCCGTTCACTTCTGCAAATACAGGGCTCACTTTGAGAGTGGATAATAACTCAAATCTACCTTTCAGCCACACATTTCTGGTAAACACTGAAATGCAGCTGGATAATGCTAGTGGACCGGGACCCTAACATGCAATAATAGCAGACAGTTATATCTGCAAGTGCTCCATAAAACAGCACTCCTATTACAGCTGCACCAATTCAACAATAAAAAAGGGCCTTTTCCCTGAAAGTTTCATTTTGTGCTACAGGGGTACTTGAATGCCTCACGTATGTTTATTCATACTGCTGCAATATTGGAGCAGATTGGCTGGATTACAAAGCACGGTGGTGTAGAACCTTGTAGAACCTAAACCAATTCATTCTGTCTCCTGTAGGTAACTATGTACACCTAAATAACCTTCCTAAACAATCTGTTGGTCCCATTTTCTTTAAGTCCTAGTAGTCGTGTTACATGGTTAACGTGACAACAACACAACTAAATGAACCCCTGACAGAACACTGCCAGGTGGAACAGCTCTTCTTGGTTACCATCTTGTTTACAGCAACCACGCTCTTTTGTCGAGGCGTAAGTGCCACATTGCTGTCTGTGGTCATCGCAATACACATGCCATATAGTGTGCATGACAAAAGACATGAATGGACACAGTCCTGTGTGACCCGTCCCGCTCAGCGAAAACAGAGCCACTCTCTTGGTGTCTGTTAACTTCATTCACATGGAGAGATAGAGGAGATGAGTCTGTGCTATGGGCCTATAACATGGCATTTATAACATTACATTTGTAACTTGGCATTTATAACATTCGACGGTCTATACAACTCGACACAATGAAAACCATGGTTACCGCTGAATACTTCACAACACTTAAGTGAAAAGGTCAATTGTAATTGGCTTTGAGGAGCTTTAATGCCCATCTCACAATCTGAGATCTGGACCCAACCACCAGGTCATTCTGCAGCTTAACAAAACCGGCTTGTTCTGTAGCTGTCCATGCACAGAATGACCTTCCATTACACGTCACCCAGAATAGAGAACTATTCAGAAGTTCTATCTCCTTGGTCTACAGCCCTGGCCTCCAGTCGGAGGCTTGGAGTGTCCAGGCTATGTTAGGACATCATGAACATCCAAGTGCTTTTGGAGAGGATTTTGTGTTCATCCTGTCAATTGCACTTCGGGGGCCATGCTTTAGTGCAGCTAGCAGAACTCAGCCATTCTGCTTGAATGAGTCCTATTCAGTCATCTCTGATCAATATACTAGAAGGTCAGAGCAGATGAAGACTATTCATGTCGCAGAAAGACAAAAAAAAAGGGATTCAAGTCAATAAAGTTTCGTTTATGAGACATGTTCTCAGAACGGGCTGAATCCAAGAAGTCAAGAAAAGAGGTGACAAAAGTTGCTGGATTTCAACTGAGGGATTAATTACTGAGGGAAGAAAGGGGGCTTTGCATTGTGTTTCACACATAGCTGCCTCAGTCCCTCTCCTTTGCCCTCTTGTTGGTTATTTGAACCCTTCTCTTCAATACACATTATCCCTTCCTGTAGTCCAGTCACAGAAAACTACGTTTCCATGTGAACTGGCAACACACCCTCCCAGGCCAGCACACAAAACCTGCTGCATAAAAGATGTGAACGCCTGAGAGAAAGACAGACAGAGAGAGGTGATACCGTGTGATACGGCCTCTCTGCACGTTGGACATACACATGAGGAAGACAGCTCACCGCGCAGACCGGGTTACGCGTTGACCTTCCTGCTCCCTCCTATATTGTGTATCCCAACCACCTCCCTCTTAGGGCTGGCTCCCTCCCCTCTTTATGCTAAGCCCTAGTGCTCTTCCTTTGCATTTGTTAGGCAATTACAACCAAATGAGGCCATAACAGACCTATCAGCCTGTCTGTCTGTCTGTCTGTCTGGAGGACTCCTCTTTCAAATCCAGCAGCCCTTCTCTTCCTCCGTCCGCGGCTCAGCTGTCAGTGACACACACGTGGACAGAAGCCAGGCACGTATAGAGGCAGCACCCTAGAAAATCATACTAATCTATGTCTCACCTTCAGAACATAGCCAGGAACAACTTCAAACACAGCTGACGAACAATACACCGTGTCTATCAGCCATCCGGGAGTAAAGCTCCCCAAGGGTAGAACACAAACCTATCTGCACTCCAGAGGGGAGCTGTGTTTTCGACATGAAAAGTACAGGACGTTTCTGATTTCTCCAACAATCGTATCTAATCTGGTTTCACTGAGTCACATACAGCACCAGCAGCCACCTTGGGATAACATTGGCTTGGTGAATAATACGACCAGTCTGAGGAGTTATAACCACATACAACACTGCTACACACTTGCTATCACAAATGTATAACCGTTTAGATGTTAGCAACATTTTTCTCTCTTCCGGGCTAAAAGAGGAGGTTTGAGGGATATGGTGGTCCCCATAGTAGACCTGTAGTAAGACATGGAGTATCCAGCTCTGTTATTGCCTTGACTTGTGTTTGAGCAGGCAGGAAACTGAGCATGTGTGAGCTACGGCAATCCATAAGGGCCAACATAGCCAAGATATGAGGAAAGTGTGTGCGGAATGTGAATTGTGACATACTGTAGCAAACAGAAGGTATGCGGGGCGGAGACCATGCCTCTGGCAGACAACGGGGCTACATTACAACATTATCAACATGGAACACGCCTGAGGGCAGAAGAACAAATTCTTTCAACCACCCATACATTTTTTCAAACACCCCCCCCTTTCCTCACACACATACACACGCTTACACGCGTGATAAGACGAGGACACAGTAAGACACTTGTGCTCCAGGCCCTTTCCTCATAGGTGCGGCTGATAAACTCTCCGAGAGGCTATCAGGTCGGCGCAGCATTTAAGCCCAAAGGACAAGGTCGTTATTGATCAGCTGGACGGATGTGTGTTTCCCAGCTCATGCTACAAAGACAGACGATTCTTCTCAGAATGAGGCAACATGTGAAACACGCGAGAAGCATGTTGGGAGAAGTTGTAGATGGAGCTGGGGTCTCTGTGCTGTTGTTTGCTAGTCTGAGTTGACACACAGAAGTGAACTAGCAGGAGTACAATGTATGGTGCTCCTATGTATATCGTATGTAGTCTTGCACCAAACAGTTCATTTATACAGAGACCAATTCATGTAAGTGTGTTGGCTAAGCAAAAGTGATTGAGATTGGGATCTGTCTAAGAGCAAGGTTAGAGAGGAAAGTGGGTAAGAATGATCAATCGTGCATCTTATGAGATCAATACAGAGTGAGATCGATACAAAGTTCAGATATCAATTCCCAGAGAGGAAGGGACCAGTCAACCTTGCCCACTCTCCCTAGCCCAAGCACTCCTGAACAAGGCCATGTCCTCTGGGCTGTCTGAGGAAGCGGCCCTCCAGCCCAGCACTGTCAGGAAGGCAGGTAAGGGGAAGATGTGAGCGTGCTCTCTCCACCTTGCTCCGCCACATGGAGTATTCCGCTCCGCTTAGTGCCGATGAAAGCTTTTCCATAAGCACCCCCCACCGACCTCCTCCACCCTTCCCCCCTCGATCAAATTCATTTCCATCCTTTGATAAAGACAAAAACAGGCTCTTAATGGCTGTGTCCTTCAAAACCTGAGTGCTAATAAGTGTGGAGAGAAGATTTGTTTTACTGATTTTCTTTGAGACTTGCAGGCATGGAATTAATTACCTTGATTAAATATTGTCTGTCTGGGTGATGGGAGACGGGGCAGAATCAGGGGTCCCTTGTTAAACGGCGATGGCTCTGAATAAGATGTGTCCCGAATACAAAGGCAGAAATGACAGTACCACTCGGGAAAAGGAGGACTGAGAATACCGTATCTAGGCCTCGTTAGCAAATGACATCACTGTGGAGAAACAAATTAATATATGGCTCAACACAACTCCTTTGAAAGCCTTGAGTGTTCGGATCTTACAGTACTGTAGATAGACACGTTATCCACTGTACTCTTGGATGGGTCGAACATGTGGACACGTGATTTGAGATCTCCACAAACCAACATGTCGACAGGTTATTACCTGCACAGTAGTGCATGGTCATGTGTAAAGATGTTTTAGGGGAGGTGGTGTGTTGTGACTTTAGTTGAACCAAACTTTTCCACTTCCTTCAGTGCCAAAAATGGAAGGGGATACCAATAGACAGGAACATACAGGCACGTAACAACGGCAGCTGTTCAACCACAGTATTAACCAGAACTGATGAACTCAAACAACAACCATGTTTCCCCATGTCTTAGGAAACCGCAAATACTTTCCAAATACAGGCATTACAAATGAGACGTCAAGTCAGAAAAAGCAAAGAGTGGATCCTACTTGGCTGAGCTACATAAAACCTTTGACTGTTCCACAATCAGCCCAGGGGGAGAGGTGGGATGATGATGACTGGCTGAGTCACCCCAATATGGCCTACAGGATCTGGCTTTGGTGGGGATGTTTGAGGTGGTGGGAATTGACCAAATGGTGATGTCACTTCCTATCAGCCCCAGAGTAAGATTATCTAGAAAGAGATCCAACGTCATTTGTAGTCACATATCAGAGACTATTTACACATCAATCAAACCTCATATCCCTAAGGAAAGAAAGCACACGCCAGGGGAAAAGTTTGAAGTTTACGTTACCGTGGGTCTAATCCTTTGGGGCTCTGGTTTTGACTCGGTAGAAGTCAGTCACCCTTTAAAAAGAGGGGGATACCATGGCTTTACGGAACACCACACACCCTCACACACCCCCTCACACACCCCCTCACACACACCACGCGCACACAGTCCGTTTCTCCTGTCTGTGAACAAGGGTTTTTCTACAGCTGGGTAACAAAGCATGACCCAATAATCCTGAGGCCTGACTAAAAGCTGGAACCCCCCCCCCCCCCCGCCCCCATCTCTCTCCCTCCATCTCTGAGGACTTTATAAGACTAGCGTGGGGGGCTGCACTTTGTGTGTGTGGGGGATGGGGGGGGATTACACATACACACACATTTATGCTCACACACACAACTAGCTTTGATTATTCTAATAATGACTTAAACCCCAGGGAAGATTATCAGTGCAGGCCAATGCGGTGATTAGCTTGTGTTCAATAGCAGACAGTAGGCCTATGAGGCTATGCATGCCAGACAAAAGCTTTTATCTACAAGCCAAACCCCATCTCTCATCCATGGCCGATCTGCACCCTTACATCTGCGTATTCTAAGACAACATACTATAAATGGCAAACCTTTAGGATTCACCGACAAGACCTTGATCCACAGTTCACATTAACTGCCAACAATGTGATTCAGTATGTGTTAAGCCAAAAAGCAGAGTAAGGGATTTAACTTGTATTGTTCAAGCTGATTTACAACCCAGGTGACAAGGTGATGGGACTGGCCTGAGAAAACAGGAAGAAGGAAGGAGAAAAGAGTAGAGGAAAGAATGTAGAGGGAAAAAGAGACTAGAAGTGGACAACAGGTCATCAGGCCTGGTATCTAGTACTGTCAGTGTCAACTGAACAAGGCGCAACAGGAAGGATCCAAATCCAGGACAGAATGGACCGTTTGTTCTCTAACACCACTGACACTACCTTCATAGTTAGCTTGCTAGCTTGTTACTTAAGCCAGAGAACCTTAAGTTATCTCTATGACCCTGAGATTTGAACAGTCTTTGACGACCTTGGGGGATCCTAAAATCCTTGACTGTCTGGTAGGTCTGGAATAGTTTCCTGGCAGTAAGTCACTCACATTTCAAGCTAAGAAGAGGATTCACTACCCACTGAGATCATGCTCTACCGCACACCCTACCAGATGCCTTTATAAATAAATGCACATTTTGGAGGGATGAGAAGGGGGGTTAATGGCCCCAATGTATTTCCTTTTGTGTGTTAAAGCCTATTGGCTTTAAGCTATAGCCTAACATTATATTGATATAAATAGCTACACGTTATCTTAAACAACACATTTTCAACTTACAACCAACACAACTTTATAATAACCTCAATACTACTTTTCAACCTAACGTTGAATAGAATACAAATCGTTGACTGGTCTAAGGTTACTCCGGGAGACCGGCCAAAGCTGCTTTATTCGGCTTCCACTCCTCATAGAACATGAACCGCATGTGGCTCTCAACAAAAGAGGGCAATTGCGAACGTCCAGTGGTTTATGGAGATACATTCTTTTTTAAACACTTTCAAGCTTAAACAGTGGTAGATTCATAAAATGTAACATTAATTCGGTAAAGATCGCTACTCGCGAAACATCCCTTTGTTTGAAATTACCCCGACGGCAGTGTGGCTATTCTGCAATGATTGCCTTGGAAATGCGAGACGGATATCGATCATCTCAACTGGAAAGCTATTGTGTAGCAGTCGGACTAGCCAAAGACAAATGCCTTGCTTCCCGGCACAAATATGATTTAGTCGAATGGAAGGCACTGATTCATCCAAACTTGGCCAATGCATGATCGCACACGCGCAAATATTTTCTTCACTACAGTAACTACGTTCCTTTGTCCTGTCCAACGAGCAAATAAACAAAATATATGGGATTTGGATCAAAGCGGATTATGTTGGCTTAATTATAACAAGAGACTCAATAACTGTCTTTGTCCTAATCATGGGCAACCCTTCTCCAATACTAAAACATAAATGAGTCCAATGATTAAAACAAATGTATAGAAAACTGCCGCTAATGGTGATCTATTGTATCCGTGCAGCCTATGCCTCATCCCTCTCCGCGCACTGAAAGGGTTGCCTTCAATAGCCCCGACGAAAGAGAGGAAAAAAAGTGCTGATTGTTGCCAGCACATAGCCTGGATCGACTCAACAACGTAGCCTGGGCTAATTTAAGCGTGGCAAAGCTTGATGTCGAGCAAAAAAAAATTCGATTTGTATTTCAAACTGTAGATGCAAAGATTACGCGTAAAAACGCAAAATTTGGTAAAGGAACCACTAACAACGACTAACACAAAGGCAACGGACAGACCTTTAAATTTTAAACAGCAGCTGATACGGACCGATGTTGTAGACTATCCTTGCTCTTCTCAAGAAACGTTATAGCCATATGAATTCGTAAAGCAACTGTTGGTGGTAGACTAAACTATTTATTTTGGCAAGAATATTTGAAGCAGTATAATGAGTAACATAAATCATCATAATACTGAGTTTTCCTACTTTTCATGGTATTTGAAAACTTCAATAGCTTTCTCGGGTAAAACTACGAGGTGTCCTCCTTGATCAAGGTAATAGGGCTAGGTGCATCACATGTGGGTACTGTTATATAAAGCTGAATTTGTTCCACTTACCGACTTGTAATACATTCTCTACACAACCGGTCTCCAAAAGCCGGATGCCCCTACGGAAAGGCAGTCCATCTCCTGTGCCCCCTGTCCCTGTGGTAGCCGTCGTACTGCTGGGAACTCCTCCGGGGGTAGACCCAGATCCAGCGGGGGCTCCTGCGCCCGCCGCCGGACCCTCCTCGCCGGCAACACGGCACTGAAACGATGAATACATACATATTTCCCTTTCGTTCCTCGGAAAGGACCAGTATACTATGCGGCGCTGTACAGGCTCTGGGATCCGTTCGAAGCGCTCCTCCACCCTCTCGAAGGCCCATTTCTCCGCTACGGCTTTTGCAGCGCAGTCCAACAGAGATTCCGGGCTACGATAGCGGGAGTTAGAAAAACCATGTCCAGGCCCCGGACCAGGACCCCGAGGAGCCGGGCGCAAGCACGGTCGCTTGCTTGCCGGGGGTAAAGAGAGATGAAGCGGCGGCTGAGGCGGTAGCTCTCCACGTCCCTCCGCCATAACGACCAGAATATACACTGAGCGAACGACCAGTCTCGGATTTGCACAGACAAGCCTCCGCGGTGGGGGCTGAGGGCGGTGAAACGTCACCACCAATAACAAACACTCCCCTCCCTTCAAGTGTGTATGGTGACTGTGTCGTCTGTAACTTTCATCAGTGTGTCTGGTATTGCTCACCTAAACTTCAACCGTTCCCTAATTAATATAATATTGTCGATTTAAATTGATACAATTATTGATAAAAACAGTTGTACAACGTATTTATCACAGGTTACAACAAGACAGTTCTGTTTAGAATTAGGTAGCTCAAGGTTGGTCTTGTCTCGGACGAGCAGAAATACTTCCCCCCCTGCGATTTGTGCGTCGACTGTAGCGTTAGGTGAATAACAAAGCCACTTACTTGCGAATTAAATTCGCATAATTACGTCAAATAGGCCTACTCGTCAATAGCTGGCAAATACACATTCCCTGAATGGAACGACTTAACAGCTCCAAAGACTATGGGCGAAATGGACAGGCTAAATTACACGCTATTCTAAGATTTATGTTGCCTACAACATTCAGTACTATCCTACTCTACCCTATTAACCTCAACGAATGGCACACTAATATTCAAACTCAGGTAGATATAACGAATGTTTATTTGTGGAGAGAAATGATCTCAGGCCGAAGCAAACCCTAACAAACTGTCATTGTGAATCTTACTCCACCCACCTCTGCGCTTTCACTGCCACCCCTACTGTGCCTGTTTAGATGTTAGTTGTTAGGCGATGTGAAAAGGAAAAAAAAGAATTCAAAGTGTCTCACATACACAACTGAGTTTTCCTTTTGTAATTGTGTGCGTGTGTGTGTGTGTCATGGCCCCACACCCTCTCCCCCTGTAGAGCCATAGCCAGTTTTAAGAGAATCTCTCCTGGAGGTGACTCTTGTCATCTCTCTGTTCTCTCTTCTTTCTCTCTTCTTCTCTCTCTGCGGAGGTCGTGCCTCTTTGAGGCTTCAGGCCAAGGAGATGTTTTGTCAGTCAGAAAAGAAAATGGGTCTCGGCTTCTTTGTCCTGCAGATCTCCCAGATCTGTGGAGGCTCCTCTGGTAGGGGTAGACAGCTCTGGAGCCCAGCTGGGCCGCCTGTGAAAAGAAGGGCAAAGAGAAACAGTGGTCCTTGCTCATCATGGGTGGGCTATAGAGATGACAGGCAGCCCATATAGCTCCACACAAATCAGACTGTACCCCCTATTATCCTGCATACATTGCACTATGGCCTTGGAATTTGTGTGTGTGTGTGAGAGTGTGCGTTTGGGTGAGTGTGTGTGTGAGAGTGTTTGGGTGTCCAACGTTGCCTCACATGATTTCACATGCTTTTGTATTCAATCTAAATGAGGAAAATGATGTCCTCCCAAATTGGTCTCATAGAGAGTCCAATGAAGTAAAATGATGTTTAAATAGCACAGTGCTAATGGGTCATTCAGTTGGTGGTGATGATGGAGGTGACAGTGAGGCATGAGGGATGTTTAGAGTAAACAACCATGTGTTTGTTGGTCTGTTTGTTGTGTCTTAGACAGTGCAAACAGCAGGTGAGGGGAGCGAGGCTTGACAGTGCAGTGTTTTGCTCCATGCCTCGTCCCAGCAGGTGACGCTCAGACCAGTCGGGTGTACAGAGTGAAAGATGACAGGCTGATGGCCCACCACACAGGGCACTAGACATCTAATGGCACCCAGCAATAGCTGCTGGTGTGTTTGTGTGTAAGCTTTGTTAAGATGCATTTCTCTGAAAAAATATAACTCTGTATAACAGTTTGAAATGGCTCTGTGACAGCGGAACAGGCCAGACTTGTCCTAGAACCCTGTAAAATGTTGTTTGAAACCTAAAATGTTTTTGTCTTGAGACGTGAGTTCTGTCTAAAGTTTACTTTACCAAAGAAACCTTGACAAATGGCTCATTTTTGGTCTCCTTCCTCATTGGTTGATCAGAATTTGATTCAAGCTAACATACTCCCCCCACCCACCCACCCCGCAGCCCACAAACCTCTGAGGAATTCCCATTGGTGCATAATTACATTAAACAATGTGCAGAACCCAATGGTGGATGCAACCAGTTACCAAGGCAACAATTATGATAGATTTTGGAGGGAGACAAGACAGGTAATTGGAAAAAGATTGATAGGGGACAAGGAGAGAGGAGAAAGCGTATCACAGGGTGTGTCATTGGGAATGACAATTACATAATGACATACTGCTCTTTTGCTAAGCAGAAATACTTCTCTTCTTCTTTCTCTTTTCTCATTGTATATTTGATTACAACTAGAGACCACTATCTTTGTAGTCAACTGACAACAGGACTGTCCGAGTACACACATTTTAATTTGAGTTCAGAGAGGAAGGGGCAGGGAGAAACACAGAGAGAAAACGAGACAGGGAGAGGGAAAGATAAGGGTTGCAAGAGTGTGATTGTGGTTTTAAGTGAATAACCCTCCCTTGGGGCAACAGAGGAGGGGGTGGGGTCGGATGGGGGGCTGGGAGGGGGTAGGTGGGGGTTGTTCCCCCTCACAAGGTCGAAAACGTCATCACTCTGTGGTTGGGTTGGGGTTTGCACGGTGACGGTTGGCAAGAGGAACAATGGCTGTGTTGATAGAGGAGCCAGAACTACCTGTAGGGCCTGATGTGTATCTCAAACACCGCAGAAAGAGGCCTTCTCTACTGACTCCCTGCACGCACACAACCACATACACACAACCACGCACACACAACCACGCACACACAACCATGCACACACACCCTTAAGCCCAGAACTGTCACCAGCCAATTGTGATGGCCCAGAACAACCCACTGATGAACCCAGAGGAGAGAATCAGAGCTTATGGATTGAAAAGAGAGGAGGGGAAATACCCACCTGCTTTAACAAGTCCCTGGAAGTCTGCACAGAGGAACACAGGCTCATTTGGAACATATTTGAGTTTCGAAGGAGGCGGTCTGTGATTTGTGGAGTTGGTAGAGGTGTGTCTTATTTGATGTCTCGAAAGGCGTGGATTGGATCTGGGGTGTGCCCACTTCCCAGACTGAATGTTTGTCTGGCGGCGTGATTGTTGAGGGTTAGGTGTCAATGAGGTGTTTGTGTATTGGCCAGACATAGCGCCATAAAGACTACAGAGAAGAGGAGAGGAGTCTGGGGGGTGGTTTCCCCTGATCACTCTTCTCAAGTTTGCCTCTACTCCTTGGAGGACTTCCTCCTTTGCCACCTTCTCAACGTTACAACTCACGGGTGTTTTACCCCCGCGCGCGCACACACACAAACAGACACACACAACCTCTAGCTGGAATAGGCCGATGAGTAGTTCATTTGACTCGCTCCTCCCCTGAGTTCACAGTATAGGTGGAAGAAGCTCTTGGCAGACCCTTAGGAGTGTTCTCTCCCGCCTCCCCTTCCTCCTCCCCCCTTCCTCCTCTCTTTCTTTACCCCTGCCTTACACCCTTCCATGTATGGCCTTATCCCTTCTGGATCAGTATTGCCATCCGCCAGTAATCCTTCTCTTCCCTTCACTCCCACTTTTGCTTGCTTTCTTTATCTTTGCTTTTACATGATCTCCCTTTTCCCTGTTTGGTCCTTTTTCCTGCACACCTTCCGATTTACCCCCTCTCTCCGTCTTCTCCTGCCCTGTCCATCGTCTTCTCGCCCCTTCGACATTCATCCTCTCTCTCATTCCTTCTGTTGCCCTTTACTCTCTCATCTCTTTTCACAGCCACCATTCAGCCTCTCCCTCTCTTCTTACACTCAATCTCATTCTCTCCCCTCGTTGCTTAAGTCTCTCCCTCTCTTTCTCATTCTCTTTCTTTTCAGCGAGCTTTGTTGTGGCCCCGGAGCACAGTATATGCCCCCCACAGTATTGACTTAATTGTCACTGCCTCTCTTCTTTCTCCCATTCTCATTCTCTCCGGTTGCTTCTCGAGTCTCCCTTCTCTTTTCATCCTCCTTTTCTCTTCTCCTGCTCTTTGTGTCGACCTCTTCAGAGTCGCAGCCCATGTCCAGGAGAGGCAGAATGAGCTGGTCTCTCCCGAGAGGACTGGACACAAACACAGAGAGGCAGGGAGGGAAGGGAGGGAAGGGAGGGAGGAGGAAGGGAAGGGTGGTGGGATGGAGGACAGAGGGGGCAGCCCTGCTGCTGATCCCGCTGTTGACTGATGGGTGTTATCTAGCGGCCACTGGCTTTATTGGCTGTGTTAATGCTGCGTTTACTGATGTGTCCTCTGGGAGGTTGAGGCCACAGCTGCAGGGAGGACTCTAAACACTAGTATTCATGGGCAGACTCGCCTGACCTACCAAGGCTGCAGGAAAAACTTCAAACACTCACAGTAAGCAGTACTCTAAACACGCTAGGAACCAGTCTTGCTCAACCTAACTAATAATAATTACAAAGAACCGAACAACTTTACGTGTGACCAAACAAAACCAAACCACCAACTAAACTAAGCCAAACTACTAACCAAACCAAACTAGACTGTACCAAACTAAACTAAAATGCAATCCAATGTCCTATTCAGCCAACTGTCCAGTCAGCTTTAATGTCCCCAAACCCTCCTAGTCCTCCGTCTCATGGCAGAACAGACATCTTATCTAATGGAGGCCATTACTTGAATTGACCCTTAATATCTCTCTTTACTGTGAAATGCTTTCAGTGTGTCTGGGAGTGCCTGCCTTTCTGAGCAGGAAATGACCCGTCTTCTTCTTCTTCTGTTCTTACCTAAATGCAGCTCTCCTCACCAGGGCTGAATGAAGGAGAGAATGGCGTGTGTTACAACCAGTGTTGTCTGTCTCAGAACCAAAGTGCCTGATTGGTGGGATACACCTAATGGTGTTAGGAGGTGATTTTACGCACAGCAGGCTTCTGGGCTTCATCAGCCGTCATGCTGGCCAAGCGGGCTGTGTGAATGGCAGCTCCTGGCGTGTGTGTGGGTGTGTGTGTGTGTGTGTATGTGTGGGGTGGGGGGAGGAGGATGATGGGGCTATTATCGTGATAGGCGAGATGTGTGTATTTGATCAAGGCCGATGTCCCCGGTCTGCATTTGCATGTTCAAATAAGATTAAGTGCATTGAAATCAGCAGAAATAAACACCTCCTTTAAAGTAGACAAACAGAAGAGATTAGCAATGCAGATAAGATAGCACCCAAGAGACAGCTCATATCAATAGACCACTCTCCCCCAATCTTGTGGCTGAAAAAGCCTAATCAAATGTGAGAATACTATACATAGCATGTTGAGAGTATGTCCCACAAAGAAAGCCATCTTTTTCTCTTTCCCTCTTTCCCTACTGCAAGGTTTCCACAAAATAAAACTTGACAGACATGAGTGAAACATATATTTTCAAAGCTCTTCGGTGAATTCGGTGTTGAGCTATTGGAAGTGGGGCGGGGGTTAAGAGCGCCCCCAGGAGGAAGAAATCCAGGGTGCTTGACAGCTCAGCAACATCCTAATGTTTTGTTATGTTTACGATATCTAATCTTTCTCGGTGTCAGAATCATACTAAAATGAGAAGGGTAATTGTGACTTCTGTGAATAAGAATCTGCTTATTTGTTGTTTGTGTTTACCGAGTTCCTTGAGAGTCCTCTTTATTGAACTAAGAATGAGTGTATTCATGTTTATGTTGTCCCCTGCTCTGTGTTTCCACTCTACAGCATCTCCTGCTGATTGTGACACGACATCTTTACAAGAGTATGGCAGGGATTCTCTCCCCTCTCGGAAAGAATAGATGAAACAAATGAAGGATTTGTAAACAAAAACATAACAAACAAACAAACAAAAATCAGTCAGCCAGAGCTGTGAAATCATGCCTTCATTCATCCCTACTGTCCTACCCTGTGTGTCCATGTGTGTGTACTCGTGTGTGTGTGTGTGGACCAGTTGAGGACTCCAGACTGCTACATCCAATCGGACGGGGGGAGTGATGCTGTGCTCTGTGTGAGGTATGACTGCCACAGCCAGACTGGCATCACCGGGCAGGGCACAGTGGCACAGCCCCACCCTCATGCGCCCTGCTTGCATTCCTATTCTCTAACCGTATGGAGTACTATACTGTACTGAACAGAGGTGGGGTGATGGGGCGAGGACTGACAAGCTTGGAGCAGAGTGTGTGAGTGTTGTGGGCGGAGGGTCTGGGGGGCTGTGGAGGCTGACAGGGAAAAGCATTGGAGGTTTTGACTTGTGAGGGACATCTTGCATCAGGACCACTCTGGCCCGTTCCCCTTCGGAGCTTCCTCCAGGCCCTCCACATCGCACTCTTAGAAGTGCCGTAAATTAATGATCGTCAATCATTCACTATTCATGAGAAGCTCTCTGTCGCCCCGTCCTCCCTCCGTCCCCCCCTCGCTCTTTTTTTTCTTTTACCTGTACCGTTTCACTGTCAAGCGCTATCTCTCTATTCTCCTTTGTACCCCTACATTCCACACTTTTTCTCTCTTCCTCCCCTCATCCGTTTCCCTCGTATTCTTTCCTGGTGTTCCCTCCTTCCTCCTCTACACGTTCTCCCTCCCCTCATATCTACCTCCTCCTCCTTCCCCCTTCCCCCTCCCACGCTAATGGAGAGTAACAGTAGTGGACACCGGGAGGGGGGTTCGAATTGCGTGTCCCATCAATGAACCTCTCATGGGTGTGTGTGTGTGTGAGAGTGTGTGTGTTTTGTAGTAGGGGGATGGCAAAGAGCTTGTGGCCCCACCCAGGGGTACCTTCATTAGGTGCGGTGGTCCAGAACGTAAAGCATAGGAACACACACACACACACACACAAAGCACTCACACACCTACACACACCCCAAGTAGTTCCACCCAACCATTGTCGGGTGAATGCTTCACCAGATGGTTTGCAGCAGATTGGCAGAGGTATCCGTGTGATGTGAGGAAACGGTGTGTGGGAGGAGATAGCAGCAGTTAGGTAGCTAGCTAGCGCATCTAGACCAAGCAGTGGGGCTTCAGACAGACCTGCTAATAGTTTGCCTTTTTATAGAACACTTCCCTACACAATGGGCTGATGCAACGTGAGCTGCGTTCAAGCTTAAAGCTCGGTCACACACAGCCATGACGATTGGCCAAGGATCCCTTAACCCTATCCCTCAGGCTATGCTCTAGTCATTGATCATATCAATATTGATGATGATTGCGTGAGCACATTGGCGTTGTATCTGGTATAGTGAGGGGGGGGGGGGACCACTCTACCACAGAAAAGGGGGTCACAGCCCTCGTAATCTAGAGCACTCCCACTAATGAGGTATCTAACCTGGCTTGGCCTAGGTGTGTCAACCTTCATCGCTCTCTTTAATTAGAGAGTCCTACGTCCATGCTTCCTCTCCTCTGAAGACCGTGTCACACATCACTACACACACCCCTGGTGCAGCCCACCAATCACCAGCCTGCATCATTCACTCCTACAAACACACACCCATCTGTGCACACAGACACACATCCACACAGGCACATAAACACACACACACACGCCATTAGGGGTTGGAGGTGCTGGCTGTGCAGCTCTGGCAGAGGAACATGGAGCCGACATACTTCTATGCTTTTGGTTTGTTTCGTGTCAAGCATCATATTGCTATCCAGCTGTTCTCAAATGTGCTTTTAATAAAAGCTGACATTTGAGTCAAACTAACAAAGTGATGCATCTGTTCTCTCGCTTTCTTTCTCTTACACACACACACACACACACACACACACCCACACACAAACACACACTATACACATCAATACTAGCCGAGTCATTGTGCTCCTCAATACACTGAGGATGGAGCATATGGGACCATGCAACTTGATAGTGTTGGCAGGTTGGCAATCAAGCCAACTGAATCACCACTGCAAAGGGCCATTGTTCAAGGTACTTCTGTGAGTGGAAATTGTAGTTCCTTTCTCTGAATAATTGCTGCTATGTTAGTCCCAACGACAGTTTGGAATGTGTACTGTGGTCTTATACGGTCTCTGGTGACAAGGTTTTAGTGGATTAAAGTCATGTCATTGCTTTGTCTGTGAAGGAAGAACGATGGTATGTGAACACATGTATATGTGACTTGGCATCCAGGTCCAGCTTCTACCCTAGTTGTGTCTATTCTCATTTCATCACGACCTACCAGCCCTGACCCCTGACCCCTGCACCAGCTGACCTGTCTCTCTAGCTCTCCATCACTGATTAGCCAGTATGGCTGGTGACTGACTACAGCAACCTGGACACTTGGTTACATTCACTGACACAGACAGCGTAACTTGCACACACACCCACCCACACACACACACACACACACACACACACACACACACACACACACACCCATAGACCCCACCTCCACCCACCACACACACACACACACACAAACACACAAACACAAATGCACACCAAAACACACCAAGAGGCTCTCCAGTCTGGGGTCGAGAGTAGGCTGACCCCACTTAATGAAGTGAGCAGAGAACAAGGGGGAGATGGATAATTCATGGCTGATGTGGAAGTGTTTCCTCTAAGCTGGTGCCCTGCAACATCATGGGGAGTCTGACAGAGCAGAGGAGGAGTGACGAGAGAAGGGAGGAGGGGCGAGGAGAGAAGGGAGGAGGGGCGAGGAGAGAAGGGAGGATGGGTAAGGAGAGCGGGAGGAGGGGCATCTACATACACGCGAGTGCAGGAGAGGTAGGGGCCATGACTTCATGCACACCATGACTTCATGCATGCTAACCACTTTTGGGAACGGCCAGTGCACCGACCTACCTAAGTTACCATGGTGATGTTCTCTGCATCTAACGTGAGAGTGAGATAACAAGAGACAGGGGAATGAGACAGCGAGAGAGATGAGGAGGAGGAGGTAGAGAGAAAGAGAGATGAAGAGGAGCGAGAGAGAGAGAGAGAGAGAGAGAGAGAGAGAGAGAGAGAGAGAGAGAGAGAGGGCCCTGTCCCCATTCTGACCCTGGTGTGTTAAGACTCTTCTGGTTACATACATAAACCAGGTGTCTGTCTGACAAATGAACCAGCACTCTAATAACAATCACACCCCTCAGAGAGAGGCTTCATCTTAAGGGGCCCCCCTATGTGTATATGCTATAAAGTCATATTGGGGTAAGGGATGGGGTAAAGGTTAGGGTTAGGACTCTGATTTGTGTACCTATTTTATAATAAAAGGGTGGTACGTGATCGACACAGTTTGGATAAATTATATATTTTGTAGGATTCAAAATAGGAACAATGACCAAAACTGTTTTGTCATCGAAAGTAATTAGGGTCCTACCTGCTCAACAACAGTATTGTTCCAGATGAGGAGAGTATATTCAGATTTCTCTTCTAATATCGTCTCGTTGTTTATTTTTGAGCCATCCGAGCGGAATGCTGGGTAATGACATGGCGTTAAGTCAAAACTGCAGGGATGATTGGCTAACTGGAGCACAAATGACTGCCACTGTACTCTGCAGGACCTTGAGTCACAGCAGCACACAGCAGCACACAAACACCAGGACGTCTGCACAGACACCCTCGACACAGATCACACCAGATGCCATTGACACAGACACAGGCACAGGCACGCACAAACGCACACACACACACACACACACACACACGCACACACACACCCACTTAACCCTGTACACAGGAACTTCACAAAGAAAGTTCTGATGTCACGAGCCAAACTTCTTTGCTCTCTTTCACCAAGCTTCAACAACTCCTCCATCCCAGTTCCCCCTCCTCCGTCTCCCTTCCTCCCACCCCCTTTGTCTCCTTTTCCTCTGCATTCATCCAGCCCCATTAAGCCCATGCCGTTCCCCACAGTGGCAGCTCTCCTCTACTGTACTGTTGAACCGGGAAGAATGTTACGGAGCAGATGACTCCAGGCCCATTAGAAAAAGGGGAGGCTGCTAATTATTACTCTGCTCAATGCAGGATGGGGAGCGCACAAAGCAGCTCCTCTCTCTCCTCTGGGGTGACGCATACGGTGGCACTGCAGTCTGAAACATCCCACATCTCGGAGCAGATTGAGGCACAGTGTTCCGCTTTCTGCCGCGGAGAAGGTGACAGGGGCCAGCTGGAGGAGAGACACACAGCTTCACTTGATGGTCAGTGGAAGAATCTTGGTAATGGTAAGAAGTATATGACACTATTCAGACGGTGTTTCGGCGTCGACCACCCCGAAGGTTTCTGGGGTAAGAAGGTCTTTATCCACAAACCATCACGCCTGTCAATCCCTTTCTCACTTTGAGGCAGGGCAAGATAACCCAAAAAGAAATGGAATATAATTTGTTTTTCATATCCCACCCACCTGGTACACCAGGCAGGCTACGGCAAGCAGACATGACCTTCAAATGCTTTTTGTCTCGGCTATAGAGGTCTGCTTTACTGAGACTTGCCAATATGTCATTGGATCAGAACAACCCATATGTACAGTTATCAGAGCTACAGAGCAGGTATCATATTGACCGGCTGTCACAAGTAACACTGGAACAGGAGGTAAAATAGAATCTCATCCATTTGAGGTTTTTGTTGATGTGGTTCGTGACCGACAAAGCTTGTCCATTATTTTTTTTTTGTGGTTCTGAAGGACGTTCAAGGATCGCCTCCTTAACAGAGAGTCTCTGTTCTGGCTTCCAACCAGTCTGTGTCTCTGCCAAGGCCCTAACAAGGCATAGATAAATGAGGATGGGTGCTTGGGCGAAATGGATGGTTGAAATACGTTTTTAACAGACTCCCCTCACAAGGTATACAGAGTAGATGGTAAAATGGAGGTATAGTGTTTTCAGTGGGTTCCTCCGAACAATGCTTTTAGGGGATGAGAGGCCCTCAGAACAGAGAGCCCAGCTTTTGGGTTGAAAGGATGCTCAATGGAAATCTGTCCTATCAAAGGATGATTCACACAAGTACTACATGACAAGAATTATATCTGGAGGCCTGAATAGGCTGGATAATTGCTTGTACCTTTAGAGGAGAGTGCTGTTGCAACAGTTGTGTTTTAAAATCTTTGAACCTAGTCCCCCCACACTGCTCACACTCTCTCTTGTTTCTACTGGACTAAATATTCTCCCACTATCCTAACTGGCTCTACTCCTCTCCTTTCTTCTCCTTTCTCCTCTCCTCCAATCTCTTCTATCCCACTCACCCTCTCTCTCTCTCTCTCTCTCTCTCTCTCTCTCTCTCTCTCTCTCTCTCTCTCTCTCTCTCTCTCTCTCTCTCTCTCTCTCTCTCTCTCTCTCTCTCTCTCTCTCTCTCTCTCTCTCTCTCTCTCTCTCTCTCTATCTACAGTGCCCTCCAAAAGTATTGGAACAGTGAGGCCAATTCCTTTATTTTTGCTGTAGACTGAAAACATTTGGGCTTGACATCAAACGATGAATGTGAAACCAGAGATCAACGTTTCAGCTTTTATTTCCAGGTATTTACATCAGGATCTGATGCACAAATTAGAAAATATCACCTTTTTGTTCGAACCCACCCATTTGTCACGTGAGCAAAAGTATTGGAACATGTGACTGACAGGTGTGTTTTGTTGCCCAGGTGTGTCCTATTACATACATTATTCAATCAATAAATACCACTGAATGTCTACACTCAGGCTCAGATTGGGTAAGATAGGTTTTGTCTATGCAGACTGTATTCAGAGGTGAAAACAACATGAAAACCAGAGCGCTGTCTTTGGGTGAAAAACAAGCAATTGTGAGTCTTAGAGAAGATGGAAAATCAATCAGAGCCATTGCAGAAACATTGGCCATAGCCAGTACAACCATTTGGAATGTCCTGAAGAAGAAGAAAACTACTGGTGTACTAAGTAACAGACATCGAACA